>NW_026615301.1:0-201561 GCF_030052815.1 Hevea brasiliensis
AGATTCTTTTTCTCCTGCAGCTTTTAAGTCAAAGTTCTGTCCTTATGGCCCAATATGCTCTATGCTCTAACTCCAAAGGTAAATGACAAGCCTTCCCATAAACCAATCTAAATGGGGTAGTTCGATAGAGTTTTAAAAGTCATTCTATAGGCCCAAAGAGCATCATCTAACTTTAGTGACCAATCTTTCCTCGAACAATTCTTGTTTTCTCAAGAATTCTTTTCACTCTCTATTGGAGATCTCCACTTGACCACTAGTTTGTGGATGGTAGGGTGTTGCAACCTTATGCTTCACTCCATATTTTTGCAATAATCTTTCAAATTGATGGTTGCAAAAATGAGAACCTCCATCACTTATAATGGCACGTGGAGTTCCAAATCTTGTAAAAATGAACTTTTTAAGGAATTTAATCACAACTCTTACATCATTAGTTGGAGATGGTATAGCTTCAACCCATTTGCTCACATAATCTACTCCAACTAAAATGTATTTGTGTCCCAAGGACGATGGAAAAGGTCCCATGAAATCAATGCCCCACACATCAAATAGTTCCACTTCCAATATATTTTGGAGGGGCATTTCATCTCTCTTTGAGATATTACCCATCCTTTGACATCTATCACATGCATTTACAAACTTCCTCACATCCTTAAACATGTGTGGCCAAAAGAACCCTGCTTGAAGAACTTTTTCTGCCTTTGTCACACTCATATGACCCCCATAAAGTGAAGAATGGCAATCTTTGATAACATTCCCTATCTCCTCATCAGCTAAACATCTTCTAATCAGCCCATCTCCACATCTCTTGAACAAAAATGGTTCCTCCCAATCATAATCCTTCACATCAAAAGAAATTTCTTTTTGCTGCCATGTTAAATCAGTGGAAGGATTCCACACACTAGATAGTTCACAAAATCTGCATACCAAGGTGTTTTTGCATTCATGATTACTAATGCTTGCTCATCGGAAAATAATCATCTATTGGGGGTTCTTTTCCCAGATTGTCTCCTTGTTCTTGCCTCAATCTAGATAGATGATCTGCTACCACATTTTCTACTCCTTTCTTATCTTTAATTTCCAAGTCAAACTCTTGAAGGAGTAGCACCCACCTTATCAATCTAGGTTTAGCCTCTTTTTTCTGAAGGAGATACTTGATAGCTGCATGATCTGTGTATACTATGACCTTAGATCCCACAAGATAAGACCTGAATTTATCTATTGCAAATACTACTGCCAAAAACTCTTTCTCTGTAGTAGAGTAATTTATTTGAGCATCATCTAAGGTCCTACTTGCATAATATATTGCATACACCTTCTTATCTTTCCTTTGTCCCAAAACAGCCCCAATAGCATAATCACTAGCATCGCACATTAACTCAAAAGGTAATGACCAATCGGGTGGCTGCATAATAGGAGCAGATATCAAAGCTTCCTTTATCCTGCAAAAAGCATTCATACAATTAGTATCAAAATTAAATTCCACATCTTTACTCAATAAATTGGTAAGAGGTTTAGAAATCTTAGAGAAATCCTTGATGAATCTCCTATAAAATCTAGCATGCCCCAAGAAACTCCTCACTCCCTTCACAGATGTTGGGGGTGGCATTTTCTCAATAATTTCTATCTTTGATTTATCCACCTCAATACCCTTGTTTGACACAAGATGTCCCAAAACAATTCCTTCTTGTACCATAAAGTGGCACTTTTCCCAATTCAAAACTAAATTGAACTCTTCACATCTCTGCAAAACCTTAGACAAGTTAGATAAGCATTCATCAAAAGATTTACCATACACAGAAAAATCATCCATGAACACTTCCATAATTTCCTCAATCATGTCAGAAAATATGGACATCATACATAGTTGAAATGTAGCAGGGGCATTACATAGTCCAAATGGCATCCTTCTATATGCAAAGGTACCATAAGGACATGTGAAGGTAGTTTTATCCTGATCATCTGGGTGAATAGGGATCTGAAAGAACCCTGAATAGCCATCCAAATAGCAAAAATAAGAATGATAAGCTAGTCTCTCAAGCATATGATTTATAAATGGTAATGGAAAATGATCCTTTCTAGTTGCCTTATTCAATTTCCTATAGTCTATACACATTCTCCATCCAGTTACAGTTCTTGTAGGTATTAGTTCATCATTTTCATTTTTCACCACTGTGATGCCCCCTTTCTTAGGTACAACATGAACTAGACTTACCCAATTGCTGTCAGAAACAGGGTAAATAATACCTGCATCAAGCAATTTCAAGATCTCCTTTTTCACAACCTCTTTCATGTTTGGATTCAATCTCCTTTGTGATTCTCGAGAGGCTTTATGGTCATTTTCCAAGAAAATTCTATGCATGCACACAGAAGGATGTATTCCTTTAATATCATCAATGGTATAACCAATTATCCTTCTATGCTTCCTAAGAACTCTCAATAATTTTTCAACCTCACAATCAGTCAATTTAGCATTAACAATCACAGGATATGTAGAATTTTGCCCTAGAAAAGCATACCTGAGATTTGTTGGAAGAGGTTTCAACTCTACCTTAGGTGCTTCACTTTTCTCAAGCTTTGATGATGAAGTTGTTTCTTGCTTCAAGTCCCCAATTTTTTCAATATCAGCCATAGGCAATGGTGGGTTTCCTTCCAAAATTGTAGCATATTCTGCAGCTTCTTCAATTTCATCCCCTTTTTTGATGTTATGAACCAAACAAGCTTCTAAGGGATCTTTAGGATGTTGCTTCTTAAGCACTTCTTTAACCTCTTCATCTATCACATCAACTCTCAAGCATGAGTTTGAATCATCTTTCTATTTCATTGCTTGAAACAAATTGAATTCTACTTTCTTCCCCAACTTCTAATGTAAGCCTCCCATTTTTACATCTATCACTCCAAAGCAGTAGCAAGGAAAGGTCTACCAAGAATAATAGGAATGTGTATATCCTCCTCCATCTCCAATACCACAAAATCCACTGGTATGAAAAATTTCCCAACTTTCAGAGGAACATTCTCAACTATTCCAATTGGAAATTTAATAGATCTATCTGCTAACTGTAGTGATATGGTAGTAGGCTTCATTTCTCCAATCTTCACTTTCTCATAGATAGACAATGGCATCAGACTAACACTGGCTCCAAGATCGCATAAAGCCTTATCTATACTGATATCCCCAATGTGACATGGTATGGAGAAACTTACAAGATCTTTCAGTTTGGGTGGAAGCTTATTTTGCAAAATAGCACTGCTTTCTTCCGTGAGAGCTACAGTCTCAAATTCCTCCAATTTCTTCTTGTTAGATAAAATATCCTTCAAAAATTTGGCATAAGAAGGCATTTGTGCTAAAGCATCAGTGAAAGGAATAGTCACATGCAAAGACTTCAATACCTCCAAAAACTTCCCAAATTGTTTATCTAATTTTGCTTTCTGAAACCTTTGTGGGAATGGTAAAGGTGGCATGTAGGCTTTAGGTGCAACATATTTAGGTTCTTCCTCTTTGCTCTCCCTCTCCTTACTTCCTTTTTCTTCAATTGAATTTTCTTTCTCAGTTTCAATTCTAACTTCAACTTCAGTTTGTTCATCTCCTTCTCTGCTTTTCTTTTCTTCAACTTCCTCTTCAATCTATTTATCTCCATTCTTCAATATTTTTCCACTTCTCAATGTAATAGCCTTGCAATGCTCCCTTGAATTTTCTGGTTGGCTAGGAAGCTTCCCAAATGCTTTGTTACTTGAAGAGCTAGCTTGTTGAGCTATTTGATTCTCTAACATCTTGTTGTGTGTTGCCATTTGATCCACTTTAGATGCTAATTGAGAAATCATTTCTTGTTGACTTTGATGGCTCACAAGTAGAGTTTCAATCATAGATTCCAATCTAGCCTTGTCTAGTTGTGCTTGTTGTGGTAGAGGTGGAGCAGTACATTTTGAGGTTTAGAAATTCCGGGAGGGGACCTCTATTCTGCTGAAAATTCTGATTTTGTTGATATCCGTAAGGTTCTTTGAAAATTCGATTTTGCCCTTGTCTACCTCCCAAGAGAAATTTGGGTGGTTTCTCCATCTTTGGATCATAAGTTCTACGAAAATGAGTTACCACTGGTCTTTGATTGTAGTTCCCCACATAATCCACTTGCTCACTTGAAAATCTTGATTAAGTATTAAAAATCTGCGCACAATTGACATTTGCGGCTCCAATTTCTAGTGAATTACTAGAACCTCCTATGAAGAATCTACTTTCATACTTAACTTGTCCATCTTCCTTGTCAAAGCATCAAACTTAGCATTAATCATATTCATGGCATCAAGCTCAAACATACCAGCTGGTTTCTTGATCTCATTCCTCTCACAACTACATTGGTAGTTGTTATAATAAATTTTATCAATAGCATAAAAAGCTTAATCTTAAGATTTCTCCATAAGGACAAATACAGAATATGCATCAATTGTACTCCTAATAGCTGGTGAAACTCCATTGTAAAAGTGCTGAACAAGCATCCACTTAGGAATCCCATGATGTGGACATCTCCTTTGCAAATCCTTGTACCTCTCCCATGCTTCATACAAGCTCTCATCATCTCTAGGTTTAAAAGAAGTCACTCATTTCTTAGCTTAGCTGCCTTGCTTGGTGGAAAATATTGAGCCAAAATGCTTGAGAAAGTTCATCCCATGTTGTGATAGAACCCGATGGCAAAGAATGTAACCACTCTCTAGCTCGGTCCTTCAGAGAAAAAGGAAATAATCTGAGTCGAATTGCATCATCAGAAACTCCATTTATCTTCAACATATCACTGATCTCAAGAAAGTGTGCCAGATGCACATGTGGACTTTCACTTGGATTTCCTCCAAATTGTGCTTGTTGTACCATTTGTGAGTGTGCTTGATTCAAAATTATTAGCTTCTACCCTTGGTCTTGTGATACTTGGCATGAAATCTCCAATGTTAGGATAGGCATGATCCTTCACAGAGCGGTTGTTATTGTTGTTGTTGTTGTTGTCAGCCATTTCTTCTTGTAATTGCTCTTGCTCTTGTGCTCTTTCTTGTTGTTGTTGAGCTTTAATTTCAGCTTTTCTCCTCTTAGATTCTGCTCTTAAAGCTTTTGCTGTCTTCTCTATTTCTGGGTCAAAGAATAGATTGATTTCTTCACTTTTTGTCCTTCTCATAAAATAAAGCACCTGAAAAAACAAAAATAAACAAATTCTCAAAGTAAAATGGTAAAAAGAAATAAAATAAAATACCCAAATTAACCAAACAAGCAATTGTTCAATATCAAACAAAAATCAAATCCCCGGCAACGGCGCCAAAAACTTGATGTTGGCGAATCCGCAAGTATACGGGTCGTATCAAGTAATAGAGTGATAAGTAAAGTATCGTTCCCACGAGGATTTGCTGTTTGATTACTAAACTATGAATGAAGCGATTATTTGGGCTAATGATTAATGAATAAATGGTAAATGTAAATGAGCAAGGTAAATTGATTAATCCAATTGAAATGGGTAAAGAGCAAACAAATAAATTCTAATTCTAGCTCGCAATTAAACTAAAATTAACAATGGGTAATTTAAGCAAAAGTCTAATTATGGTAAAAGTGATTCCAGAGTTGGGGGTTTATGCATAAATTAATTGGGATTTGTCTTGGGCATTCCAATTTTTAAAAGAAAATAGAGTTTGAAGGAAATTGATTCTAAATCCCTTTGATATCTTTTTCAAGCAAATCAAAGCGTATTCTAAAATAACCAAACCTACTTTCGTATGTATTTGATTATTTTAAAACCCATTAAGTTTTGTAACCAATAATTAATTCCTCTTAAAGTCCTAGTTTATTTCTAAATCTAGGTGATTTTAAGTTCCAATCCTTGATTAACTATCAATGACTTTCACCTTTCGGTCCTTCAATCAAAGATTAACACAATACCCAATGGGTACCAACATTAGGCAAGTAAATCAAGCACACAAGGAAGGAATCAAAACTCATATTCATATAAAATAAGGAAATACCCAGTCCAAATCCACAAATTAATCTAAAACATATTTCCCAACTCTGAAATCTAAAGAAATTACTCACTCATGATGGTATTTACAAGAAATATTGATGGAAAAGTAAAGGAAAACATGATAAGAGGACTGAAATAGAAAAACCCAGGTGGAAGAACCAAGGTCTCTGGTTTCTGGAGCTCCAAAACTCGTGCAGCAGCTCCTCCTCCAAGAGAAAATGGCGCCTCCTCTCTCTTTCTATTAAATTTTTCTTTTCTTTTTTTGTTTTTCCTCCCCTTCCTCTTATGGCAAAAATAAGGAAATGATGAATTTATATGGTCCCTAAAAGTTGCCCTAAAAGCAAATAAAAGACAAGGAGTGGATAGGAAATGAGATGTAAAATTATCCAAGTCAGCAGCACTATTCACGTTCTGGGCAGTTTGCTTAAGGTTCGGCTTAACCCTAAGCAGCTTTTTAGCAGATTTCAGCTTCTGGTCGCACTGTCTGCTTAAGGTTAAGCAGACCTTCAGCAAATCTTGGCAGACTTAGAGTAAAATGGACTTTTCTGCTCATGCTTGACTTGTGCTGCACCTTAAGCACTGCCGCTTTACCCAAAGCATGATCTTAAGCAAAGTCTCAAGCAAATTTTGGCTAGTTTGCTCTTTCAAGGCTTGATTTCTTCAACTTTCCTCCATGCTTAAAGAACTTCAAATCTCTTCAAATTATTTCCTATTGCACTCATTGATCTTCGATTTGCCACAAAATCCTATCAAAAACAACAAAATTACGAAAATCAAATATAAAGTATCTAAAATTAACAAATAAGCTAAAATAAAGCTAAAAACATAAAATCTACTAAAATATAAGGGCAAAATAGATGCAAAACTACCCTAAAATGCCTATATGAAATGAGTGTAACACCAAACCCGTCATCCCATTCAAAGGATTTACATCCATCGTAATCTGATTATATATGATTCCTATAATGGAACTTGTATCCTCTCCAAGATACCTGAGCCAACTACTCTCTACCACACTCTACAATCCCATCTGGGGCACTATTTTGTTGGTCACCATTATTAGTAACAAACTTCGATCCCTTCTGAAAAGATAGGACTATACCCTAACTTACTGCAACAAAGGTGCTACATTTACCACCTTACCAAAACCATGTCAAATTAATGACTCTCTTATCATATCATAGCTCTGTAAATCATCAATTCATAGTTCTAACCTTCCCTAGATAGTAGGGTTGTACTTTACATCTTGCTAATACACACAAGGTATACTATTATCACTAAGCTCTAAGCAAAGCATCTGTCGTACTGCAAAAACCATCCAAAATTCTATACTGAATACTAGATGATCTCACCCTATAGGTGTCACCTTTACCTTGCAACTAATTCGAAACCTCTAGTCTGATGGCAACTCTTGATGTAACTCTAGCTCTTGCTAGGGTAACTGAGTCACTGACTCTAGTTATCACCCAACTGTGACCTTTCAATATTCTAACTTCTAGACTCTTAACCAGGAGTTCCCAACTCCTCTGCAAATGTAGAACTCTGTTCTGGCATAACTATACCAAAACAGAAGCCATCTCAAACACCCTCATTATGGAGCACCACGGGGATGCACGCAGCTCTACACAATAATCTAATGTCGGTACTGTAATCTGCAGCTTACAGAGCAGACATCGAGAACATTGTATAGTTACTACGATACGTCCTGACAGACTAGGTCTCCCAATTTCTTGTCTCTCTTGAATCTTCTATTATCAAAAACTTATTCGACCGGTCATCAATCGATGATCGCCAAGATGGTATCCTCATCCTTATCTAGGGCAACTGTACTTTCAAGACTCACTTTTATGTACTCGTGCCTTGCACGAAATGGGCACACCCTTTAAACCCATACTGACAAAAATATAGTATTTATTGGAGTACGTGTTTCTATGGTAGACCTCAATAAGTTTGCTAAATCTATTTCATCTTTCTATGTACTTCATGAAAATCAAGACACTAACTGAGGTACTCTTATATTTCCCGAGGTATAACACAGAATCTAGAAACAAGGAATTATAGAAAAAGACGAAACAGAATCATATACTCCGCATGTAACATCCTAACAAGACTCCTTTTACACTCCCAATTATATTATTTCCCATGAATCTAGAGCCTAAGCTCTGATACCAACTTTGTCACGACCCAACCTATGGGCCGGACCGGCACTAGGACCTGGGCCGGCATAAAGCCCTCAAGGCCCGTAGTAAGCCTTACTATTCTTAAATCCATAACCAAGGCCCAACATGTACATAAAATAAAATATTTTTATTCGGGTCAACCCAACCCGATAACCATCAAAAACTGAAATAAGGGGAGCCTCGCTCAACCCTGTTACCACTACTTACAAATTGTTTAATTACCACACAAATCTTCATTTATTTATCTCAAAATTTTAAATTAACACGATTTCTAATAAGGTTCATACTATTACTAACACATGCGGAGTTCTAGATTTCAAATTTTGAAAAATAATAAAACAATTAAATAGCCGACGTTAAACCTGCAAGGAAGAAAGCAGGTTGCTCTGTAAAGGAACTCCTCCTGTAGCCTGGAAAAATAGGTGAACAGGAGTGAGCGTTCGACTCAGAGAGTAAAATATCAATTTTAACCATAATCTCTATAACTATCTAAAGCTAATGCACCCTGTAGAGTGAAATGCAACATCAGCAATATTTTCACATCATAACAACAAAAAGGTAATTTGGAGCACTCACACACCCAGTAATATCAATCATAATATATGGGAGCTGATTCCCTATACAGCTCTCTTAAATCCAACCTGTGCCAGCGAAGAACTCAGCTCGGGCTTCCACTTAATAACCAAATCGGGGTCCCAGCGAAGAACTCAAGCCGTGTCTACCCCGAAGGACCGGGTCCCAGCGAAGATCTCAAGCCGTGTCTACCCGTCCTATCCATAGTCCACACCACATCACACGCACGCCAACTCACGCACACTGCTCCAAATTACCACAACAACATCCATGGCACTTTAACAGTTGTGAATGCAACATAAAACGTGCCTAGAGTTTAACTACATAGATATATACATATAAGTGATGCATGGGCATGCTTGAACATATAATAATATCGAAATTACAATTAAAATTAATATTTTACTCACAGTACACCGATGACTATTGTGGCTGCTGGATGCAGAAAAATAGCTGACCTCGATCACCTAATAATTAAATTATAAATTTATTAGTACTAAGTTAGAATAAAACTCTAAAGAGGCAATAGACAGCCTAATTTATGCCGGAAATCCGGCAGAGTTTCCCCTATACCTGGGACCTACCTAACCTGCAAAAACGCTCAAATAATACTTCTAAATTCAACTCATATCTCATCATCATTATATGGCCCCTCCTGGGCCCTCCAAACCAAGAAATACTCAAAACCTTAAAAATTACGTTTTAATTCCTATAATTGACATTTTGTAAAAATCCACTCAAACATGCTCTAAAAATTCCAAAAGTTTGCCCCGTGGTCCTTAATAATATTATAAGGCTATTGCAAAATAAATTGTAATTTTCTAATCACCCATGAATATTTTATTCAAGAATTTTACTCGATTCCATAAGTTTCCAACAGCTAACATATTCTTAATTCAACCCAATTCAATATTCATATATTTAAACCTCCATCCTCAAGCTTCAACCAATTATATAAAATTTAGATATCTTAATTTCAAATAATCTTATATGCCCATATGCTAAAAATCTAACTAAAATCCATCTATATTTTTCAAAAATATTCTACAATCACTCAAAAATTCAACAAACACCATAGAATATCTCCAAATAATTTTACTTTCATCATATATTATTCTTAGAATTTTCTCCAATTTTTTCTGTTTAAGAAACACTGTATTTATGCTCCACAGACAGAGAAATAATAAAAATAGTCTTACCCGAAGTTTATCTGTGTCTCAAAAATTCCAAAAATTTATGAGGAAGCCTCCGGAAGTTGAATCATCTCCATAGCCCACCGGAGCCACCTCCGGAACCATCGCGCACAGTGGCCGGCCGCCGGCGATATTTGCCAGATCTGATCATACCACCATGTTCCTCCCCCCTTCCTCAGTCCATAGGTGTTTTCGGGTCATCGATCCAACGGTCGGATCGTCCTAGATCTGATGAAAAAACTTGAAAAACCCGAAACTTCTCTCCTCCATATCTCACTAATCCGACCTCCATTTGCTGCAAAATTGGTATCAAAAGAAAGCTCTCGGAACAAGCTTTCCAACGCCACCTGAATCGCGTCAATCGGACGTCGGATGAAGCCGGAATCACGCCGGAAAGCCGCCGCCCACTGTGCGGGCGTTTTCTTTCTCTTCTCCCTCTCTTGCCGCCGTTTCTGGTGGTCTGGCCGTCGTCAGAGGGTCGCCGGCCGGGTAGGGAGCCGCTTGGGAGGTCTCCGGCCGATCACCGGAGAAAGAAAGAAGAAGAAGAGAGGGGAGGAGAGGAGAGAAGAGAAAATGGGGGGGGGGGGGGTGTCCTCCTCACGATTTTTGAGTCCCTTTTTTTTTGTGGTTGTTACATTAATTGTCCGATGTGATTCGGTTTATTTATTTTTAAATGTCAATATTATGAATTAGAACTTGAATGCAAATATAAATATATAATAATAATGATATTAATAAATTCAACGTTGGATGCAAACACTTGGCAAAGGTTGCGAAGAATTTACATTGGCCTTTAGATGAAAGTGATTTGAGCGCACTTTGAAACATTTTCATGTATGGGGTTGTAAGATAGAGGTGAGGCCATATAATTCTCAGATCAAAAAGTTAGATGCTAAATCTGTTATAATTTAAATTTATACAATGAGATAAATAACAAAAAAATTTATATTAAATTCTCTCAAAAAAATAATTAGAAAAATAATGTCTTTTACTTATGAAAAGAAATGAAATTTTATTTATATAAGAGTCCTTTATATAAATATTACATTAGTATTTTTCATTAATTATATAAAATTTTTTATTTTATTTGATTTTGGATTAAAATAATTTTGTAATAGAATTATATTGCTTAATATAATGGAATTTAAATTTAAATAAAAAATCAATCTAGTCATTTAAAATAAAAAATAAATAATAATAAATTTTTATATTTCTTTTAATCAATTAAAATAATATATTATAGATATAAAGATAAATATAAATATAGTAATAATAATGATATTAATATATTCAACGTTGGATGCAAACACTTGGCTAAGAAGGTGCCAAGAATTTACATTGGCCCATGGATGAAAGTAATTTGGGATTAATTATATGAAATATGTCACGACCTAACCTATGGACCGGGCAGGCACTAAGACCTGGGCCGGCATAAAGTCTACGAGGCCCGTAATAAACCTTACTGTTCTCAAATCCATGACCAGGCCCACAATTTAGGCCCAATATGCATATAAAATAATTTAAATTAAACAATTATAATTTTATTTTAGGCCAACTTAATCCAGTAATTATCAGAAACTAAAATTAGGGAAGCCTTGCTCAACTCTGTTACATCATTTACAAACTATTTAAAACTCATAAAAATTTTTCATTTATTAATACAAAACTTAAATTCATGCAGTTCCTGACAGGATTAATGCTACTACTAGTACATGCGGAGTTCTAAATTACAAATTTAGATAATAATAATACAGTTAAGTAATTTTTTCATAACCTGCGAGGAAAGGAACAGGTTATTCTGAAAAAAGTCTCATCCTGTAGCCTGAAAAAATCTCTTCTCTCTCTTTTTAGTTCATACAATATTTATAGACGATTTGATTCCCTTATTAGAGAAATTCGCTCTCTTATTTATACGAAAAGATCCTTTCCTACCCTCACCCATTATGAAAAAATTTGAAATACTTTATCTATTTACCTTTTAAATTAAATGAATTTCAAATTAAACAAAGATGTGATTCCCGCTAAACCCTCTACTCAACATAGCTTTAAACCAATATTAAATATTGATCGATAAGTCCACAATGTTTTCTTGCAAGCAACGTGCAATGCCTGGGGTTAGGTATGCGCTAAACAATGTCAATGATCAGTTAACCATTGCAGAAAATAAATGAATAAAAATGAATTAAATTGACTTTTGAAAGTTAAATGTCAAAATGTGGTTGGTTGTTGTTGATGTCTTTATTATTTTATTTGTAGTCCAATAGGAACTAATCATCATTGCGACTAAAAGAAAACTAGCTACAGCATATAATTGCTAGTCTCTTTCACAAATATGAAATACTCACTTGTGATTTGCAAAAGGTTAGGGATGGTCAAATAAAATTAAAACTCAATCATAAAAAATAAAAATTTCAATTAAAGAACATATGATATAATTTATCAGTATTAAAAAATTTATTAATTAATTATTATAAATTGGTTTTAAATTCATTGAAAATTAAATAAATAAAAGAGATTAATCAAATATTAATACTTATCTAGCCAATTAAACTAAAAAATTTTAAATAATAATAAACTCTTATATTAATTTTTTATTTTTCTTATGTCAAGAAAACTTTTATATATAATAATTTTATATCATTAAAATAAATTGATTAAAAAATAAAACATTTTCGCGTGATGTCCAGTTAGTATCAAAAAATAAAAGGGGATTCAGATCAACTATAAATAGTTCCCAGCTTCACCATTCTTCCATCTTTCTCTGCAATTCCTCTAGTTTCTTTTCTACCAAACAAAACCCTGCTTGTCATGTATGGCTTCTACTTCATCTTTAGCCTTCTCCTCTAAAACTACCTACGATGTTTTCCTTAGTTTTAGAGGTATTGATACTCGTCCAACTTTTACTAGTCATCTTTATTCTGCTTTATGTCGGAAAAGTATCCCAACATTCATAGACGATGATCTTGAGAGAGGAGAACGGATCTCGCCAGCGCTTTTGAAGGCGATTGAAGAATCCATGATTTCAGTAGTAATTTTCTCAGAAAATTATGCATCCTCTCGGTGGTGCCTAGATGAACTGGTGAAGATCATTGACTGCCAGAAAGAAATGGGGCGAAAGATTTTACCCATTTTCTATCATGTAGATCCTTCTGATGTTAGAAAACAGACTGGGAAATTTGGAGAAGCATTTGGAAAAGTTAAAGAAAAATTTAAGCAAAGCTTAGACATTGTGGAGAAGTGGAGCACTGCTTTGACGGAAGTAGCCAATCTGTCTGGATGGGATTCCAGCATCTACAGGTTATTATTTTCAGAATTAGATCCAACTAACCAGGCAACTGGTTTGATCTAATTCGGTTTATTTCTTTTATTTATTTTTAATTACCACAAGAAAAATAAAAATTTTCGAATTTTAAATTATTTTTAACCATTCTTTTTACTTAGTCAAATTGCTTTAACCTTTCAAATCCAAATGGTTAGTAAATCGATTGAATGACCAGTATGATTTTAAACTCCTCATAACAGGTATGCCTTTGGTTAATAATGTGCAAGGTACCTTGTTTATACGAAAATGTAGTATTGTGGGTCCTTTAGATAGATATATTTGCTAAAATAAGTATAAATCTTGATTTATATTTCAATTGATATATAAAATTTCTTTTTTTATTTATAATAAAGATGTTCTCGAACCAAATTTTGAGCACTGAAATTAAATCAGGATTCAAATGCCTTTAAAGTTTTAAGTTTGTTTGTATCTCTGATTCATTATTACTTAGCTTTTTTTATCATGTTTTGCTAGGCATGAATCGGAATTAATTGACAAAGTTGTCAAACATATCATGAAGAAACTATATCCCGTCTCCTTTAGTGCTTGTGATGATTTAGTTGGGATTGATGCTCACCTCAACGAAATTCTGTCATTCCTATGTATTGAGATGGCAGATGTTCGTTTTATTGGAATTTGGGGAATAGGGGGCATAGGAAAGACAACCATTGCTGAAGCGCTTTTCGGTCAAATCTCTGATGAATTTGATGCTTGTTACTTTCTAAACAACGTTAGGGAAAGTACAGAAAAGCATGGATTACTGCATTTACGACAAAATCTTTTTTCCAAACTTGTAGGGGATGAACATTTGAGCATACAAACGCCCCGTGTACTTCCCACTATTGTTTTGGATATATTGAGAAGAAAGAAGATTTTCATTGTTCTTGATGATGTCAACGATTCAAAGCAATTAAAGGCTTTGGCTGGAGATCATGGTTGGTTTGGTTCAGGAAGTAGAGTCATAATAACAAGCAGAGACAAACAAGTTCTTAGCAGTGTTGACAAAATCTATGAGGTTAAGGGATTGGATTGTAGTGATGCTTTTCAGTTGTTAAGTATGAAAGCCTTCAAACAAAAGGATCCTCCGATGGAATATATAGAGTTGTCCAAAAGTGTGCAAGCTTATTGTAAAGGTGTTCCATTAGCTCTCGAAGTTTTGGGTTCCCATTTGTGCAATAAGACTCCTGAAGAATGGGAAAGTGAATTGAATAAATTGAAGAGATTTCCTGACTGCAATATTATGAAAGTCTTAGAAATAAGTTATAATGATTTAGATGAAATGGAAAAGAAAATATTTTTATATATTGCTTGTTTCTTCAACGGAGATTGCAAAAGCTGGGTAGAAGATATACTAAATGGTTGTGATTTTCCTACACGTTGGGGAATAATTCGTCTAGTGGATAAGTGTCTCGTAACTGTTGTGAATAACATGTTAAAGATGCACGATTTGATAGTGGAGATGGGTCAAGACATTGCTCGGC
Source organism: Hevea brasiliensis (assembly GCF_030052815.1). Lineage (NCBI taxonomy): Eukaryota > Viridiplantae > Streptophyta > Magnoliopsida > Malpighiales > Euphorbiaceae > Hevea > Hevea brasiliensis. The sequence goes on from NW_026615301.1 coordinate 14,734, forward strand.
GGAAGGGTATCATATTATGCAATTCTAATGACATTTGTCGTATGTTGGCCACAACTAATAATAAGGTAAGTCGGACAAGGAGTTTTTTTTTCTTTTTTTTTTTTCTTATAAAAGAAAATTTATTAATCCTATAAAACAATATGATATCATTTGAAAGAAAATTTTACTAAATATTGATATTGTTGATTGTTAGGCAAAGAAAGTTGAAGGCCTATCTTTGGACATGTCTGAAATTGAAAGGGTATATTTGAATAGTGCTGTCTTCTCACGAATACCCAACTTGAGATTGCTCAAATTTTACTGGACTCCCTGGTTAAAGAAGGAAGGTACTGGCTTGATAGTTGAATCAAATTATCTAGAAAGTCTTCCTAACACGTTGAGTTTATTTCATTGGGAAGAATACCCTTTCAAGTCTTTGCCATTAAATTTTTCCATGGAAAACCTTGTCCACCTCAACGTGCGAAATAGCAAAGTTGAAAAGCTCTGGAATGGAGTTAAGGTAAGTTTTACATATATATCTGTATTTGTTTTTATTTTTTTTTTCCTTTATAATTTCATCAATTAAAAATTTTATTGTTAAGCTCCTAAATTAAAGAAAAAAAAAAAAACAATTTTAGAGTTCACCAATCTAAAAATTTCAAGATATTTTAAGTAATTTTTTTTTTATCATTTTGTAAATAACTTACTGAATTTATTGAATAGAAAATCTTAGGATTAACTGTATTATAGTCATAATTCTATATTATTGAGTAAAATTTTTGTTAAGAAATTCTATATGAGAAACAATAAAAATACTTTTGTTAATCATTTTTCCATATCAAACTCCTATTTGTCTTTCATTTGCATATGTAGTTAATATAATTTCTTTTTTCTTTTTTTTCAGTAAAAGGCTGATCATATCATATGGTTTAGAAGGGCTAGTTATTTAAAGTAGGTATTAAAAAGTTTCTCTGCTACAAATCTAATCTAATGCAAAATCTAGTATATATACCACAGCGTTGGATTTAGACTTTAAAGGAAAATATATTTATATAAAATAATTAATATAATTTAATTCTAATATTTAATTGAAAAATATAAAAGAACATATTTATCTTTACACATAATAATAATAATAATAATAATAATTACTGAACTTTTAAATATAACACTTTTTTTTTTATTTAGAGAAATTTTCAAGAAAAAATTCATTTACAAATATCAAAATGTTTTCTAACATTAAATTAATGTATTGTTGCCACCTATATTGACTAAAATTTTTGAGATAAAGACTTAGTTGAGTTGAGTTGCCATCTATATAGACTAAAAATTATAATAAAAATAAATAATTTCATTACGTTTTTGTAAATTGATTATTTATTTCTTAAGGCTTTTTATTTTCTTAATTAAAAGATAAATTTTACTTCAAAAGTACAGAATAAAATTATGAAAAATATAATAAACGGATAGGAATGAATGATATAATATTTTTATGTTATTTTGAATGATATAAAAATTATGAGCTACCCCTCCTTGCATGCCACTGAGTGTCTATATATGGGCTTTGCGAGCATTTATAGTTAAAAAATATTTTCTGTATTTGTGTTATGCAGTGTTTGCCAAAGTTAAAATCACTTCATCTTAGTTTTTCAGAGCAGCTGAAAATACTCCCTGATTTTTCTATGATGACAAACCTGGAAGACTTAGATAGAACGGAAATATTTGTGGCTAAAAAAAAATACAAGTTAAAATATAATAGAAATAAATAATTTCATTACGTTTTTGTAAATTGATTATTTTATTTCTTATAATAAATGTAAATATTTGTAGCTAAAAAAATATACCAGTTAAAATATAGTTAGGCTTTTTATTTACTTAATTAAAATTTTTATTTTAACTATAGATAAATTTTACTTCAAAAGTGCAGATTAAAATTATGAAAAATATGAAAAATGGATAAGAAAAAATGATATAATATTTTTATGTTATTATGAATGATAAAAAAATTATGAGCTGCCCCTCCTTGCTTGCCACTGACTGTCTATATACAGGCTTTCTGAGAATTTATAGTTAAAAATTATTTTGTGTATTTGTGTTATGCAGTGTTTGCCAAATTTAAAATCTCTTGATCTTACTTGCTCAAAGCATCTGAAAATAGTCCCTGATTTTTCTATGATGACAAACCTGGAAAAGATAATTTTTGATGGTTGTGAGAGTTTGATTGAGATTCCATCATCCATTCAGTGCTTGAAAAGACTCGATTCTCTTGATCTAACTTATTGCAAAAAGTTGAGAAGTCTTCCACAAATGCCGAGAGGCATAAAATATTTAGAACTCGCTAATTCTGGAGTGGAAGAGTGGTCTCCGTCATCTATCCAATTTCTTGACAATCTTTTGGTCTTAGATATCGCCCATTGCAAAAATCTTAGAAGTCTTCCAAGAATTATATATTGCAATACTTTTATAAGACTTGATATCAGTCTCTGCCCAAATCTCATCATGTCTCCGCAGATTATGGAAAGTTCAGAAGTATTGCCCTCATCAAAAAATGGTATTGTTGAATTAGATTTGAGAGGATGTAAAATGCTCAACAGTCTCCCAAATAGCACTTGTGAATTGAAACGCCTTGAGATTCTGCATCTTCATGGCTGTTCATATCTTGAGAAATTGCCTCCCTTATATGGTTTATGCTCCTTAAAGAAGCTATTTCTTGATGGCACTGCACTTGTAGAAATTCCCCCTGACATTGTTTCTTTGTCATCATTAGAATTACTGTCTCTAAGTGATACTCCAATGGAAGAATTGCCGTCATCAATTGGATGTCTCTCTTCACTTGTTAGTTTGAATTTGAAGAGATGTAAAAAGCTTAAGAATCTCCCAAACAGCATTTGTGAATTGAAATGTCTTGAGACTCTATATCTCAGTGGCTGCTCAAATCTAGAGAAATTGCCTCCTTTATATGGTTTATGCTCTTTACGAGATCTATATCTAGATGGCACTGCACTCGTAGAAATTCCCCCTGACATTTTCTCTTTATCATCATTGGGAGTATTGTTTCTAAATGATACTCCAATAGAAGAATTGCCGTCATCAATTGGTTTTGGCTTTTCGCATACTAAGTTGTATTTGATGAGATGTGAAAGGCTAAAGAGTCTACCAAATAGCATTTTTGAATTGAAAGGCCTTCAGAGGTTAGATCTCAGTGGCTGTTCAAATCTTGAGAAATTGCCTCCTTTATATGGCTTATGCTCTTTACAAAAGCTATTTCTAAATGGCACTGCACTGTTAGAAATTCCCCCTGACACTGCCTCTTTGTCATCATTAAGACGACTGAGTTTACAAAACTGCAACAGACTCCAAAAGTCAGTATCAACTTCATATATTGCACCAATAAAATATCGTGAAGGATGCAGGGACTATGGTTATGGTTTGAATTTTTGTAATAGCTTAAATTTGGACCAAAATGCACGTGGCACAATTATGGCAGATGCTATCCGGAGAATTAAAGAATTAGCCATTGCTAGAAGTTATGGAACATTTTATCCTCATTTTTTTGTTGGTTTACCTGGAAGCAAAATTCCTGATTGGTTGAGCTGTGAAGGCCCAGGAAATTCAATAGCAACTTCATTCCCTCCTGGTTGCTTCAATAATATTTTCCTTGGTTTTGTTTTTTTGTGCTATTATAGAATTCAAGGCTCCTGTTTTTCATGAGGATGGACCCTTAAGATGTCGAACCAGTTTCAAAAACAATAATGGCTACAAAGAGGCCAATTTTACAAGTGAATATTTCTGTTTGGAAAATACCATAGAATCAGATCATTTGTTCTTTTGGTACGATGGTCATGACATTTCCTGTTTAGATTGGCTCAAACAAAATTGTGACATGGAGAACAAGGCATCATTCCACCTCTACGCTGAGAATATGTACTCCAACTATATGACAAAGTGGAAAGTGAAAAGGTTTGGGTTCCACTTGTTATATGACAAGGTTGAGCTAAACAAATGCAGTCCTTACAAATGCAGAGAAGCCAAATTTCTGGAGCAATTCAAAGAAACAACAAATGCCAACAATAAGAGAAGCAGGAAAGACTTCTACTCCAGTAATATCAATGGCAACCAGGAGGTGGAAACACACAGTAAAAGATTGAGGCAAAAGTCCTCTATGGAAGATTACTTTTCAAATGCTCAGGATGGGATTAACTACGACGCTACTATGGTTCCTTCAAGTTCTTCATGTGAATTTGCTCCCAAATTCTACAAATTTCTTTGAAATCCGTCCCTACTAATTGTGGAAAACTAGGGTTTGCGGCTCTCTTTCCCTGTAAGTCACCTCCATTTTTGTATTTTTACATTCTTTTGATATATGACAATGTTTTGGCATTCAAACTCTTACATATCTAATCTAATTAAAATGCTATTAATGATGATTTGAAATTTGAATGAGATTCTTCGGTTTAAATAAAAAATTAAACCAAATTGATTTTATTCTATTTTTTCAGTTTTAATTAAAATTAAAAAAAATTTCGGTATTTTGATTTGGTTATATTATTAAATTAAAAAACTGAAATCTTCGCATACGTCTCTAATTCGCATTCTATTTCTTCTTCTTTACTTTCTTTTTCTTTGATCTTGGCTCTTTTGTCCCTATCACCACCAGCAAGCTGCATCGACGTCTTCCAAATCTGGGCATCAACTATCTGATCTGTCGAGTCTCATTTGTTTTGGGCATCAACTTTCTGATCTGGCGAGTCTCACGAGCCCATCTGTCGCGACTTCAGTGGCGTCTTCCAGACTCACTCTACGCCAACCTCGGCCTTCTCCATCTCGCCAGTACGTTTCCAGAGTCGTTTCTGATGCCAACCCTTCTCTCTCTTGTGATTTTGTTATTTTTGGATGATATTAGTAATTTATTCTGATCTGTAGTGTTGGATTTGCTTTGAAATCTAAAGATTTATTTTTTATTTGTTTCAACTCTTGTGATCTGTAATATCGGATTTGTTTTGTTTTGGTTATTGAGATTTGAAGAACCAATGGATTGAAATGAATAAAACCAATTATTTCGGTTTAATTCAATTCAATTAGTTCTTTACTTTGGTTCGATTTTATTTTTCAAAAGAAGATAATTTCGAATTTTGGTTTGTCCGGTTCCTTTTTCTTTCAGAGAGTAATTTTAGTTCAATTAATTTTCTTGGTCTGTAAAGTAGTTTTGTAAAATGTGAATTTATTTCTTATTCTGTCTTTGATTATATTGACTTAGATTTCCAAAATTATGATTACATGTCCTTTTGGTGAAATTACGAACAAATAGTAATCTTATGAGTAGAAATATTTTGCATGTCACATAAAGTGGTAAAGATGCATATATTGATATAGAAATCACATCACTTCTATTTGTAATTCATTAATTCTTCCTCAGAGACAATGGGAACTGTGTTTCTCAGTTTATCCCACACTTGCAATGAAAACTCATTTGCTGCTTTGTAATTGATTTTATTTGGAATTCTATATGAACCAGTCTCTTCATCCTCCAGTGAAAGAAATCCCAAGATACTAATTAACAATTTCTACCGCTTGTGATTTATTTTTCCTTTTCGTTTTTCTTTTCTCAAGAACTGCTTCTCTTATACCACATTTTTTTGACTCTCAGCTTTCATTTCTCTTCTCCACTCAATGATTCAGAAGCTCTACGGTTTTTGTAGCCTCCAATTTCTCCCTCTCTTGCGCAAACTTAATTAGCGACTATGAGTTTTCCATTTCAGGTGATTTGCTTTTATGATCTAATGCTGCACAATCTATTCCTTATTTGTAAAATTTGCTTCTCAAAAGAAGTTTGAATCGCTAGTTGCAGAAACTTAGGTATTTGAATCTTGATTCTATTATTTAAAATCTTCATAATATGTTATGCTGAACATTTGCTATGTTGTGTATGATTGAACCCATATGTCAACGTTACTTTCTTCTTTTGGTTCACCCTCTACTTTTTCTTTGACCTTTTTTCTTTTTGTTCCTTCACCTCTTTGAGAGAAAATTACATGATCTCTTTCCAGGCAATTTGTCTACAATTATAAATTTTTTAAAATTTGTAGCTGGCACCAATAACACCTCAATTATTGTCCAACTGTCCATAGTCATAATATTACGCATTTGGAAGAAAGGAGTTTTATACGTAGAGTTGATTCCTTGACTCTGTTCTTCCTTGCTCTTCCTATGCGTATATAGTATTTAAATTGGTGTACGTGCCTGTGCTGTGATGTTTCTTTCTATGTTTGTCCATGTTATTGTTTATCATGTAGATCTCTTTTTACCATTAGAGAATGTTTAATGTATGTTTATTATGCTTCACCCTCTTTTGTGGAAAATTTTGGGTGGCTGAAAATGAAGAGGAAAAATAAACTCACAAACCCATTTTGACACTTGTTAAGGTTGTTACCTCCTCTAGTAAGTTTCAACATAGTGCTTCGTGATTTTGCTCTTGATGGTTATGCTAGTTAAGTTCGTAGGACCATGAAAATTTTCTAACACTCTTTCTGAGATTAAGTTGGTAAGTGGGGAAAGAATGAACTGCAAAGTAGAAGCAGCTCTTGGGTTTGTGTTACCTTAGAAACAAAAATCTAGTCCTTTGCTTTGTATGCTAGTTAAAGAAAAAACAAGTAAAAAATCTTTGTTTTGTATTTGATGATTTCTTTTTTTTTTTTTTTTTCTTTGATGAAGATTCCAAACCTTTTGCTAGCTATTGAATTATAAACCTTCCTTTAGGCAGCTGTTAACTGATTTTATGTAGCTCTTTCTTTCATCAAAACCAACTTTAAAGGGAGTGTGTGCCTTCTTTTAAGATCTTTGCTTTATTTAGGGTAAGGATCCACAAAAAAAGAAAGAAAAAAAAAATTCATATTGCATTTTTTTTTTACATATTGCAATTTTTTTTTACTTCTATTTGATTTTTGTTGGACTCTTTGAGGACCAATCTCTGATTATTATATTTTAGTGCTCTTGGCCAAATCCATTTTAATCATACCCTCTAGCCATGATTTTTTATTTGGTGCATTAATTCAGTGGGATTATGAATTACTCTGTTTATAAAGCTAAAATCATCAACTTCTTAATTAGTAAACCAATTTATTTGATTGCTAAATTTGTGTTCTATTTGTCCTAATTGTGAAGTGATTTATTCCAGAATTTGTTGAATAATTGACATATGGGATGGAGAAAGGTGGTTTTAACATAAGGATGAATGACAAATTTTAATAAATAATTCAGTCGTGTAATTCCCGCTGTCAGTTGCAAAACCATGCAATCATTCGCCAAATCTCAGGTTCTGCTTTTGCTGATCACTAATGCTCACCATCATTGTTGTCCCTTTTTTCCCTATGCTTCCCTTCAGTGGTGTTTTTTGTTTGTTTTTTCTTTCCTTTTGGCTTGATTGAGGTCCTTAAAACAATTTCAATATCACTGCTGCTTATAGTCCTAAAAATAATTTATAGACATTAAAACTTATTGACAAATAATCTTCACATGGATATGGATGGTATGGAGTTCATGGAATGGTATAGGAGAATAAAAGAGTTCATGAAATCCTTTTTATTCGCATTTATATTCAATTTCTTGCATGGATCATGAAATATGTGTATGTCTATTCAACTTTTTAAAGCTAAAGTTTCATCTCTAACATGATTTCCTTTATTGATGGAGTGTACTTAGTTTATGTTTTCAGGAGAAGAATTGTATTGCTGATTCTTTAGCAAATTGAAACTTGTGGCATTGAAATTAAGGCCCTTATGTGAAATTGCATTCTGTAGCTCATGACGTTCAATTCTGGTCTGATCCTCCAAATGAGATGTGGGTTTCCTCACAACAGATGCAGTGGTAGTGACTCTGTGTTAACTCAGGTTGTGAGCCTATTCGTGTGACTATAATTGAGTTTCCTCACAGAAGATGCACTCTAATTTGGTCTCTTTGGAAAAACAGGAACGAAGTGCTTTGGAATTCTAATCAGATTACAAGCTCTGCTTCCTCCTTCTTGAGTCAGTGGTTAGCTACCAAAGTTAGTGACCATCCATCCCATTTTGACTACTCTTCGACAGTTTCTGTGGCTGATTTGTTGAAATGGCACAAGCCTGCTTCGGGATTCTTGAAATGCAATACAGATGCTTCTCCCCGTCAGGATCATAACAAAATTGAGCTGGTTGGGTTCTTTGTGATTAGAGATGACAGCTGATTAAGGCTTGCTAAATTGAGCTTCTTGGTCCACCTGATCCGAAAATCGCTGAAGCTCTCTCTCCAAGAAGTTCTTAGCTTGATTGATGAAAGGGGCATGCATATTACCTAATTTATTAACTTATTCAAGCTTGATTGAATGCTGATGTTGTTCCTTATACTGCACTTATAGATGCCCTGTGCAAGAATGGATTAGTGAAATCTGCTATGACTTTATTTGATGAGATAACTAAGTAGGGAATCAAGCCTAATGTTGTCACTTATAAGGCCACTCAAGAATATTACAGTGGCAAGCAGGAAATTTTGTCCATCTTAAATACTTGCAGTTGCGTAAAAGGAATGATGCATGTGGCTCGTGGTCAATGCTCAATCAAGAAATATAAACAGTCAATGCATAGTTCATGTTTCTAAGATTTGATGACCCTCTTGTGGCGTTTCCTTTGCTCTCTGTTCACTTATACCTTGACCGTAAACCATTAGCATTAGAAACAAATCAAGCAGTTCACTATGCTAGTATTTCTTGTCAACAATGACTAGCAGAATTGCAAATATCCTTTTAGTGGATCTCTTATAAAGTTTCTTGTAGCACATATTTATGGGTAAAAGCAGGTCAAGAATTGAGATTATCAGATTTTTGAAGTGCTAATATATTTCTTGCCTGTCACCTTTCTGCCCGCTTTGTATCATGAAGCTTGTTTTAGATACTTCTAAGATATTTAACGTTGAATAGGGATATGTTTTGATTTGTCTCTGGATGCAGTCGCTGAGATTCCTTGGAAGATGCTTCGATTGTATTGGAGGAGCTTTGATTATTTGATAATCAGGTGTATGGTGTGGCACACGTAATTGTAATGGCTTTCGCAATGTAATTTTAAGAGTCTGATTCTTTGCTGCTGGTATAGGCTCCCCACTCCGAACAGCCTTATCTCTCTTATTGTTGATTCTATTGTCACTGATTGTAAATTTTCTTATTTGTAAATCAGAACACTGTTGTCCATTACGTAACACATAATTTAGTTTTTAGTTTAATCTCCAGAAGTGAGGTCTTGTCACTCACGATTTCTTACGATAATTTATCTTAATGCAATTTCCTTTTGTTATATATATATATATATATATACCTTTTCTCGTTGGTATTTAAAAGGTAGAAAAAAAATTTGAAGAAGGTACAAGGCGTAGGTTAGTATAGTTAATTGCATTGATAACGCAATCTCATGTAAAGAAATTAGAGTATGAATGCAAGTCTTTTTGTAAAGCTCTAAGAAGGAACCAAAAAATTATAGCATGGGCGTAAGTCTTTTTTGTAGGATTATAAGAAGGAACAAAATAAAAAAAAAAAAATAGAGCAGATTATAGGTTCTTTTGTAAAACTCCAATAAGAAATTGAGAAATCAGAGTAGGGCAAAGTGTAGATCTTTTTGTACCGCTCCAAGAAAGAATTAAAAAAATTAGAGCAAAGGTGTAAGTCCATTTGTAAGATTCCAAAAGGAAACTGAGAAATTAGAGGATGAGTGTAGGTTCTTTTGGTAGCCTTCAAGAAGGAACTAAGAAATTAAAAGGAACTGTAGGTCCTTTTGTAAAACTCCAAGAAGTAAACAAAAAATTAGAGCAGGAATGTAGTTAGGTCCTTTTGTAAGACATGAGCATAGGTCCTTTTATAAGACTTTAAGAAGGAACAAAGAAATCATATTACTTTTATGTAAAATATATCATTTGTTTAAAATCTATTTTTTATGATTTTTTTTTTTAAATATACTTTTTTAATTCACTTTATTTTTTTTTAAAAAGAAGTACTTGTTGGTGGAGTTAATCAAATATATAAGGTTGAGGGATTAAATTATTGTGATGCTCTTCAATTATTGAGTGTGAAAACCTTTAAACAAGAGCATCCTCCAGAGGAGTTTATGAAGTTAGCAGAAAGGGTGGTAAACTATGCTAAAGGTGTTCCTTTAGCCCTAAAAGTTTTGGGTTCACATCTATGCAAAAGATCTCCAAAGGAATGGGAAATTGTATTGAAAGAACTAAAAAAGTTCCTCTATCCAAAATTCATAAAATATTAAAAATAAGTTATGATTCGCTAGAGCAAACAGAAAAGGCTATATTTCTTGATATAGCATGCTTTTTCAAGGGCCAAGATAAAGACTGTGTAGAAGATATACTAGACGGATGTGATCTTACTCCAAGTTTGGGAATAATTCGTTTAGTGGAAAAGTGCCTCGTAATTGTTGTTAATAATAAGTTGGATGCATGATTTGATACAACAAATGGGTCAACATATTGCTCGGCATGAACATAGTAGATTATGGGAATTCACAAAAATTTGTGATATCTTGGCAACTAAGAAGGTAAGACAAGAAAAATCTTTTTTTTTATTCATTTGTCTTGTATACTCATAGCTTTTTATTCTTTGTATTAGGTGAACAAAGCAGTAGAACGGATATGCTTGGATACTTCTAAAATGGGAATGATACGCTTGAATTCTGCAACCTTCTCACAAATGCCTAACTTAAGATTACTAAAATTTTTTGGCATTCAAATAAAAAGGACTCGACTCCTGAAACCTTCATATTTGAATATGCTAAAAAGAATCATCTGCAACATCTTCCTAACAAGTTGAGTTTACTACATTGGGAGGGATAAATTTTGACAAATGTTCCTAAACTTATCTAGTTGTAACATTACAGTCCTTTAACTTAAAAATGTAACATAAAACTCCATCAACTTTCAAATTTTACACAATAAAATCTCTCTAACATCCAATTACTAGTTTTTCAGTTAGACGCTGATCTGGACAGTTTCAACATGGAGCTTAGTCAATATTTCTCTTTTCTCTCTCAAGTCATGTGTAAATTAAATCATTTTTCTCTCTATAGACAGAATAATTTTTCATACATAAAGAGAATAATTTTACGCTTTGCATAAAAAAGGAGAGAGATATGTTGATTAAGCGTCACGCGGGAGCTATTCACATCAGTTTCTAACAGAAAAAGTAGTAATTAAAAGTCAGAGGGATTTTACTATGCAAAATTTGAAAGTTTAGGGGGTTTTATGTTACATTTTAAAGTTAAAGGATTATAATGTTACAACATATATGTTCAGGGACAGTTGTTAAAATTTATCCCATTGGGAGGAATATCCTTATAGTTCTATGCCTTTATGTTTTTCCATGGAGAACCTTGTTTTACTCAATTTGGAAGATAGCAAGGTTAAATGACTTTGGAATGGAGATAAGGTATACTTTAAAGTATTGATTTTTCAATTTGACCGATAGAAAAAGGGGATAAATACTGACTTGAAAGTTGAATTTTTTGTGCCAATGTGCATGCCACAACTTTAAAATCTCATTTAATGGAAAGTACAACTTTTTACATGTTTTTCTTTTGTTCATAGATTTATTTTGTTGGAATTTTTTTCACTAGATTTTATGTAAACATTATGTTTATTGAGCAAAAATTCATTTTAAAAAGATTATATTTTATGATCTAAGCTAGAATGACTCTTTTACATAAAACTGTTCAGTAACGATTAATGCTACAATCATTTAAAATTAATTTTATAAATTTTAAAATGGTAAATATTTAGTTAATAAAATTATTAGTGTTAGCATAATTACAGCAATTAGCATGATTACAGGAGATTTGTGTAGCATAATTACAGTAATTAGCATGAATACAGGAGATTTGTGTAGCATAATTACAGATTGAAGTCAGGGACGCTTGAACAGCCTCATATTCTGATCGAAGAGCCATTAGAACTTGAATGAGATGAAGATGATCTTCACTGATTTTGGCCTGAGATATTTGATTCCAAATGGGTTGGACCTGGGCAAGAAAATCATTCACAGATTGACCTGCTTCTTGTTTCAGATTATGAAGAGTAGTCCACAACTGATAATAGTGGGCAAGTCCAGTGGTCTGATATCGATTAGCCAAAAAATCCCAGATTTCTTTTGCAGAGTCATAATTAGCAAATTGGATGTGGATGGACGAGACAGAGGTATTGCGAAACCAGGTGATGATCTGATGATTTTTACTATCCCAATCCTTAAGACGGTCAGCAAATTTTACATCAGTTTCATCGTTCTCTCTTATCGGCGTAGTGATATCTCCGATAACAATACGCCAAAGCTTGCGACCTATCAGAAAATTTTTCATTCCTTGAACCCAAAGATTATAGTTGGAACCAGTCAGAACTGTTGCAATAGGTTTTGAAATATCAGATTTCTCCATTGATAACAATATGAGGATAAAAAAAAAATGGTATAATAACAGGAATGAAAGAATGAACCAGAACAGGTTGTAGAGAGAGAAGAGAGACCCTAGAAACTAGAAATAAAAGCTTTACGGCTCTGATACCACGTTAGAAGAAAGAATACAAGTAATGAGGGAAATGATTCTGTATTTGTCTGTATTTTATTTACAGAGATATTACATCTATTTATACATGAGAATATGAGCTAATTTAGACAAGAATAATAATTGCTGTAATTATGCTACACAAATCTCCTATAATCATGCTAATTGCTGTAATTATGCTAACAATTAGAAATTGATTGAAAAATAAAAAGTACTAGTAGTTCTAACATAATTATTACTGATGAAATTATATATGAGGTTTTTCTTTTATTTATTGTTTTCCTTGAAAGTGTGTATATATACTTTTCTGTTTTATCATGTGCAGTGTCCTCAAAAGTTGAAGTATCTCTATCTTTCTGGATCCAACAAACTAGCCACACTCCCAAATCTCTCCTCGGCTACAAACTTAGAGCGAATAAATCTTAAGGGGTGTGAGAGTTTGCTTGAGATTCCCTCTTCAATTCTGTTTCTCCACAAACTTGTTTATCTTAATCTTGATGACTGCATAAAGCTAAGGAGTCTTCCCAGTCTCCTTCATTTGAAACATATGAAGGAACTTTCTCTGTCTTTCTGCATAAATTTGAAGAAAATGTCAGAAATTCCGAGTGGCATTAAACAGTTACATCTAATAGGCTGCGGAGTGGAAGAATGGTCCGCATCTGTTCAATCTTTTGACACTCTTAAATACATGTGTATCTCGATGTGCTACAACCTTAGAAGCCTTCCAAGCAGTTTGCATTTGACTTTTGTTGAGAAACTTGAACTCTTTAGATGTTCAAATTTAAACAAGTTCCCTAATGTTACTGGATATCTAAAAAGAATACTGTTAGAAGAGGTTGCAATAGAAGAATTACCCTCAACTATCGGATGTCTCTCTTCACTTGTTGAGTTGAAACCGGAGAAGTGCAATAAGCTAGAGAGTCTCTCAGGCAGCATTTGTGAGTTGAAATGCCTTGAAAGGCTTTTTCTCTTGGGCCGCTCAAAACTTGGTAGATTGCCTTCGTTATATGGTTTGTGCTCTTTAACACATTTATACCTAGATGACACTGCAGTTTCAGAAATCCCTAGTGATATTTTCTCTTTATCATCTCTAAGATTATTGAGTTTCAGGTATCGCTAATTTGATCTCTGCATTCAGCTTGTTTCGGGTCTCCATTGTTGTACTTCAGTTGCTTTTTGTCTCTGGTTACTGTTGACACTCGGATGGGGTTGCTGATGCTTTTCTTTGTCTCTGTTTGTTCAGTCTATCTTTTGGTTCTGCTGTGGTCTAGCAATTGTGGGTTTTTGCTGTTTGTGCTTTTTATTCAGTCTATCATTTGGTTCTGCTGTAATTCGATTCAGCAATTTTGGTTTTTTTTTTTTTTTTTTTTTTTTTTCATCTTGGTGTTATGTATCTTTTTCTTTATTATTTAGGTTGAGTGCATTGGGTAGCCTATTGACTTGGCCGGTGTCTATGGTAAGTTTTTGCTGGATTTCTATTAATAAAATTTCTGCTTATCAATGAAAAATAAAAAAAGAGAAAAAAGGGAAAGTGATAGGAGCCACAGATACCAGCAACAAGAAGAGAAGCTCTAATCAGGCCAATATCATTGCAGATGGTAGATCTGATAAAAGATTTAAAGAATTTTGATTTGTTTACTCTTCAAATGCTCAGGATGAGATTGATCAGTAGTTGCTACTATGATTGTCACAACCAACCTTGCTATATCAAGAAACATTTGTGACATGAAAAACCTAATAAATCTATATTACAAATCCTATCACACGGTATCAAGCTAACCAATTCATTTATGATTTAAAATTATACTCACATGTGTCTTCTCATATAAGGTCAAAAGGATTGGCAAACAATTCATTGAGTAATGTAAGTTTCAATTCAAATAATTAATTTACCTAAACATAAATCAATCTATACTAAGGACCTGTTTTTGATACTAATTGGAGGATGATCAACATACGCTATTAAACCTATTACTGTTCTCTAGTCAAACTCTCTCTCTCTCTCTCTCTCTCTCTCTCTCTCTCTCTCTCTCTCTCTCTATATATATATATATATATATATATGTCAGAATCAACCATTAAGCATATAAAAACAATAAAACAAATAATATGCATAATAGACAAGCAGTAATATTTCAATACCATACGAAGTTACTAGAGGCAGAACTCAAAAGCAAATTGTGTCTCCAATCATAATATATAGGAGGGAACTGACAAAAGAAGTTGGAATGAAAATGTTGAAAACAAAGAAAACAAATTTACTAATTTTGGACCACACCCGAAGGCTGCCTTTATTATAAAATAGAGGATCAGGTCCATGTTGCTCTTAAATTATTTACAAAGAATAATATAACTTTATATTTTCTAATTATCATACAACAAAAACATCAGCTATACCCAAATTCTAACAAAAACTAGATAGCGTCTCTCTTAAAATTGGACATTTTCTTTATGAGATCAAGTACATGATATGTTATTCTGCAAGTGTATGAGCTATGATAAGTCAAGTATCGTTCTCACGAGGATTTGTGTTTAAAAACCAAACTATGAATGAAGATATTATTTGGGCTAATGATAATAAAAGTAAAGTGCAAATATAAATAAACTTGGTAAAATTAATAAATCTAAGAAAAGTAAGTAAATAGCCAAGCAAATAGACTCTTAAACTAGATGAAATTAAACTAAAATAACAATGAGTAATTAAAATCAAATACTAATTAATTGTGAAAATGATTCAAGAGTTGGAGTTTATGCATAAATTAAATGGGATTTATCATAGTTTATTCAATTTTAAGAGAAATAGAGTTTAAAAGTGATTAATTCTTAAATCTTTTGATATCTTTTTCAAGCAAATCAAAGAGTATTTTGAGAAAACCAAACCTACTTTCATACTATATTTGATTCACTTAAAACCCATTAAGTTTTGTAATCAATCAATGAATCCTCTTAAATTTCTAGTTTATTTCTAAATCTAGGTGTTTCCAAATTCTAATCCTTGATTATCTATCAATGATTTTTATCTTTCGGTCATTCAATAAAAAATTTTAAAAAATAACTAATGGGTATCAATATTAGATAAGTAAAATAGGCACACAAAGAGAAGAATCAAAACTGATATTTGTATAAAATCTAGAATAAACCAGTTCAAACTCACAAATTAATCTAAAGCATAGATCTCAACTCTGAGATCTAGAGCTTTTACTCACTCATGTTAATATATACAGGAGAAAATGATGATGAAGAAGAAAGAAACGTGAAAATAGACTAAAAATAGAAAAACCCAAGTGGAAGATGATAGAGATTGTATCTATGTACGTATTACTTGTATACCTTAGCTAGGATACCTTCTGATATCAATCCTTATCATGATTAGCTTGTACATGTTATATATATAGCACCATTATTTAATAAAAGATAACCTTCAAGTGGTACCAAACTCTATATGGTATCAGAGCAAATCTCCTTCAGCCTAACAGTGCCATGTCTTAAGAAATTGTTCTAGCCTCTTCTTCAACTACTCTTGATAAAACCTTCACTCCACCGCCATCCAATGTTTCTCACTTCCTCTTGGTCAAGTTAACCTCCAACAACTATTTGTTATGGCATGCACAAATCTTGCCATTACTCAACATGATTAACTTGGTTGACCATATATTAGCCACCTATACATCACCCACACCAAACCTTGAAGATGGTACCATAAATCCACAATATATTGCTTGGTTTCAGAAGGATCAGCTAGTGTTAAGCTGGTACTTTTGCTCAATCTTTGAGACTTTGCTTCCTCACTTAATCAATGTTAACATTGCGAAGGAAGCTTGGATGAAACTGCAAGCTATCTTTTCCTCAGGCTCAAGGACCCAAATCCAACAGCTTCAAACACAATTAAAACATTTAATTAAAGGGATAGACTGCATTGATTCTTAAATGCAAAAGGTAAAGTCCATTTACGATCAACTTGCAACCTTGCAACCTCCAATATCTGAGGATGTATTGGTTGGAGACATTATTGAAGGACTGGGTTCTGTTTATCATCCCTTTACAAGGGCACTTGAAGCTCATCATGCACCAATAAACTTCGATGACTTATATGCTCTCCTTTTAAGCAGAAAAGCACAATTGAATCTAGATGCATTAACAATGGATAATAGTATTCCCCTAACTACACAAGTTATCACAAGGACATAGAATTATAGGCCTAACAGGGGCGGCCGTGGATGAGGACGTCATTATAATAACAGGGGCAATCGTTCTTCATACAATACTCCAACTTCCTCTCCATCTCAACTTACTTGCTATAATAATAATGGTACAGGTCATATAGCACATCCATGCCCATCGCCCATATCATCCTCTTCCATGCCTTCCACTAAAAGGCCAACCACCAATTTTATCGTCGCACAACTAGGGTCCGCTTAATCTTGGACACTTGACTTTGGAGTGAATTATCATGTCACTGCTAATCATGGGAATATCTCCAACTCTACCCCTTATCATGGCACTGATGTTGTCACTATTGGTAATGGTACTTCTCTTCCCATAACTCAAGGGTCTTCTTATATGTCTTCCAATAATTGTCATTGTCTTCTTAGTGATATTCTTTGCTCACCCTCTATTCAAAATAATCTTTTATCTATTCATGCCTTTATAGCAACTAACAAAGTCTCTATTGAATTTTTCCCTAATGGCTTTCTTATTAAGGATATCCCCACAAGGCAAGTTCTTCATCAAGGCCAGAGTAAGGATGGCTTATACCCCATGTCATTGCGCTCCACTGGTTCTACTCCTCCTATTGCTAATACTAGTACAATAAGTACTTGGCATGCTCGTTTAGGACATGCTAATTCTAGGATTGTTACTCATGTTCTTCATTCAAATAAGTTATCATTCAATAAAGTTTATTCTTTTTCAAATCCATGTAATGCTTGTTAAATTAGCAAAACTCATAAATTACCTTTCAGTGATTTTGGCTCTTAAGTGAGCAAACCTTCGGAATTGATTTGCTTTCATGTTTGGGGCCCTTCTCTGGTACCCTAAGTTGAAGGTCATCGTTACTATGTGATTTCCTTTGATCACTATAGCAAATATGTATGGATTTATTTTCTTAAGCAGAAATCTGAGGTGTTTAATATTTTCATCAAATTTAGGCATATAGTTGAGAAATATTTTGACTTGCCTATAAAATGTTTTCAAGCAGACTAGGGAGGTGAATATCAAGCTCTTTCTAAATATCTTTCAGAAAATGGAATAACCCAATGAATTTCCTGTCCCTATACCCTAGAACAGAATGGATGTGTAGAACATAGGCACAGACATATAGTAGAAACTGGCCATGATTTACTTCATCACTCATAAATGCCTATGAAATATTGGAATTATGCTTTTGAAACAACAGTTTATACCATCAATAAATTCCCATCTGTTCACACCGCACCATCCACACCTTTTGAATTATTATTTCACACATCACCAAAATATAATGATTTAAAAGTATTTGGTTGTTTATGCTATCCTTGGTTTAAACCTTATACCAACAATAAATTGGCACCTCGCTCATCTCCATGTGTTTTTATGGGGTATAGTAAATTACATAAAGGTTATATCTGCTTGGATCATATCTCTGGCAAATTTTATATCTCAAGACATGTTGTCTTTTTTGAACAGGTGTTCGCATTTTCTGTAAATAATGATAAAAGCTCTAGTTCCTGTGCTCATGATAATAGACTAATCATTCTTCCACCTATACTCGTACCCATGCATGAACTATCACAAACATCTCCTACCGTCCCTCAGTCTATATTTATGGTTGAAATTTTCGCCCCACCTTCACCATTACTACCTTGTTATTGCACCACAAAACACACCACCCAACACTCTAATTTCACATCCCTCCTCCAAATTCACACTACCAAGTCCGAATCATGGTACCCCTTTACCCGTGTCATCCTCACTAGTCAACACCTCAACCTCCTATCTTCTTACCCAAAGTCCTACCACCTCTCCTATCACATCACAAAATAATGGCATGTCCCTTATAATTGATTTCCTTGACTATTCCCCATCTCCATCATTTTGTATACATGAACACACAAAATTACTTGTAGATAAGCTGTATAGTTGAGATATATTTATAAATTTGAAGGGTCTTTATAATTTGACATTCACAAGGAATATAATCACCACCTAGTAGTAGTAATAACACATAACAGAATCAAATGAAGCTACAGGCCTGTTGCTAGGAAAATAAATCTGCAGCTTTTAAACACTTTGATTAATAAAGAAAATGAAGATGTTTCCTGTTTAGAAATGTGACAGGATAATAAAGCACATACAATATAATTTGTAATGTGAGGAAAGGAAAGCTGATAGCCCAACCCATATGAAAAAATCATATTTACATCCTTAAAAGAAAACCTACATGCCAAAAAGATATGCCTTACATGAAAGTGAAAAGAACACACGACTAGATATATTGCCTATTTCAAATAAATAAATAAGTAAAGCCAGCAAAATAATCTAGCAATCTGTACCTGAAAAAATAAGGACCCGTAAGTGAAATTGCTACTATTGCAAATGCCATGGGGAGCGAGAAATAGACAGTTGCTGCACTATTTTCTTCTTCAATTTCATTATCTGTTGGGTGAGGTAGAATAACCAGCTGGGATTTTTACAAATCAAATTGCTTTAGAATATTAGAGAATGGAAAGTAGGTTGGTGGTATCCAATTGCCTAACTTAAATACACTCATCCCTTCTACTCTCAACGCATGTAGACCGCTTGCAGTTGATGGACGGCGCTGTCAAGCATGGCTTTGGCTGCGTGAGGTGCCACTGATCACCATGGAAGCTGCAAAGCGTGATGCAGACGTCGGAGCCGTGCAAATCAAGGCCTGGAATTTCGGATTTAAATTTCTCCATTTGTCCTTTCCTATCAATTTTTGTTTGAAAAGGATGCTAGGCTTGGGAAAAATCAATAATCTAGTTGGTTTAAGAAGAAAAGAAGGACATGGCAATGGTTCCACGACAGAGAACAGTCAGAGGGGTGGGCTTTTGGCTGGAAAAGCAGATGGTTCTCTTGATTTATCTCTCTTTGTTTCCAAAGAAAAATGCATCCTCTTTTCTTTTTTTTTTTTGGTGTATATACATATATACACACTATAGAGACTTCTTGAATAAATATATCCTCTCAACTCAACTATGGATGTGTTTGTTTTGAGGGTAATGAGAGTTAAAAGTTACCGGTAAGATTTTAGCCTTCATTAATTACATTTGGTATGTCATTTAACCCGGATAATGGTTCACCTCACTTATAGAAGAAAGTGTTAAGATAGGGAGGTGGGGTTGGGGTAATGTCCTGAAAACTTCATTTTGTTCAGGAGGTGTAAAACGGTGCTCAAGATCACACTTCTTCAACTTCTGTTCTCCAACAGATTCAACACATCCGTCTGCTGGCTTTGAGGTAGGTCATTTAATTTTTTTTTTTAATCAAAATCTTATTTTCTTCTGCTTTGGGGGTCCACCTCAGTTTCGTAAATCATATTCTTTCTTGCAATCTTTCCTCATCCAATATTGCTTTTGATGCCATTTGCTGCCCAACAAGAAAACAATTTCACAATGCGCATGTAAATTTCTCAATCTAGATTAATCAATCTCATGCTAGGAGCCATTCAAGGCATGGAAACCATGCAGAAAATCGCAATACTGAAATGAGTTTACATAGTCGTCTTGATTATACCATTTATCTTCTATGGATAAATGGTAGTTTTAGCCATGAATTTTTTAGAATTTTTATTTTGACCATCAAAAATTCATTTGAGAGAACATATCTATAAATTTATTAAAACTACCTCGGGTTTGCAATTTCTTTTTTCCTTATCTATTTTAAGGTTTCTATTAACTACACAAACACAGAATTCAGCTTTGCAAGACCAAAATTCATAGAATTGAAATGAAATTGTGGATATTTTGGAGTTTTTATGCAATTTACCTTAGTGATATTTTTGTAAATTGCTCCTCTTCTTCTTCTAATGCTTTGATTATTATAATAGCCAAAACATCATTTGGAAGGTTTGAGAGAAAATCTTGGTCGGGCACTGTATGCATTAGGAGGTGAACAATTTTATTTTTTATTTATTTGGTTTATAAAGTGTATAAATATGTCTCTTTGTTTTCTTAACTTTAAAAGTCTTAATAAGTTTGTTTATATTGGTATTAAAGTTTTAATCATCATTTACATATTATCATAACAATCATGATTAAAATAATTTAAATTGAGATTTTGCTATATTTAAAAACCTATTGGTAAGTGGTGCAGTTGCAGCTGTTGCTCTCTTTCGTAAGTCTTTCTCTTCCTAGCAGTTCTATAAACTCTTTATAAAATTTTAATTTCTTTAATATTTTACAATATTTGTTTAAGTTTTTTTCTTATAAAATAAATTAGAATCTTTAAATTTAATAGGTTGAGTCAAAATGTCAATGTATAAAATATATATATTTTACTATTTTTAGAAAAAAAAATTAAAATATTTTAAGTTTTCAAGCATATATTTTTTATTTTTATAAATATATTATAAAAATATATTTAATAATAACAAAATAGTGTGTTTAAATTAATAATAATAATAATAATAATAATAATATAATTTTAATTAAAATTAAATTTTTATGATATTATTTTCTATACAATTATGAACTAATTAGTTTTTATTTTTAGTTTTGACTATTAAAATTATATTTTAAAAATTAAAAATAGAAACTTTATATAGTTTGTATTTTTTAAAATTTTTCTTCCTTTACAAAGTTTATTTTTTATTTGATAATTTAATTTTTCTGGTTAAGATAACTGAATTCACAAAAATAAAATTTATTTTAATTATTATAGGAGTGCCAAAAACTAGCTGAAAAATAACTTTTTATGATTAAAGGAAAGTACTTTATATATATGGGCAATTTAATTTTAAGAATAAAATTTATAATTGAAGTGCCAAAAACCTTTTAATGAGTTTTAATATCATCACCCTTAATTAATTATAAGTTAGTTTATATTGTTATTTTTTTTATTCTAGAAATATATTATGGATATTAAATATAAGGACACCACTTAATATTAAGTGCAAGTTCACTAATTTTCGGTGGAACACGTCTACATCATTATAAATGAGTGCAAAACAATATTGTCACACATAATTTTAAAGTTTTTTTTTTTTAATTATAATGGTTTGTTATGATAATTAAATAAAGTAAATTGAGTTGGTGTACTGAATGCTTGTTGCCTCAATATGAGCTTGCCTTGGTGCCCAGAGATAGCAAGTTGAAGTTTCACCATTGTTAGCATGTAGGTTCTGTTACTACTTCATCTTTGTTCTTGCATCTATTTGCTTTGGGAAGGGATCAAAATTTTTGAGATAAACGTATCTTATGGGTCTATGCCGGCTTCACCTTTCATGATTGACCCTTAAGGTTTTAATTGCCGTCTGAGCATGAGCATCGCTGTGCGGAGGCACAGCCGTGCTGTGCCATCCTTGTTGAGGTGGCGCAGCGTGTTCCTTGTGATGCAGGCCATCTTATTCTGGGTTCATGACCCAATTTCTTAGCTCTCTTTTGTTTTTTAGGCTTTAGGCTTATTTCTGATTGGATTTGTTTGTTGGATCTAATAGTTAGGAGATTATTCTGTTACTACTTTTTTTTTTTTTGCAAACCCTTCACTGTATTCTGCCTTCTTACAGGCATGATAGGAAACTATTTATTCGGAAAAAAAGGAAAAAAATTCTTCTGTTCCTATTTCAGGAAAGAAAAGGAAAAAAAAAAAAAAAAGAGTAATATAGATTAGTTAGACGCATACCTTGATCATGTATTGCAGGATGGATATCTTTAAAATCTTGTAACGATTACGTAATTTAGTCCAAGATTCTATTATTCTATATTCTTTCATAAATCAATATCTCAACAACCGTGTCCAACGAACAGCTTATCAGGAGGCTTCCTCCAAGTTCCCACCTCATCTATGTTGAGTCTAAAGTTTAAATACTTTTGTAAATGAGAGTAATTAAACGTAAATATAACATCACACTAAGAGAGTATTAATAGAAATAATAATGGAACAAAGAAATATTTAAATATGAAACAACCGGACTCTACCTTCCCAAACAAAAGCACTAGCAAATAACCAATTTTCTCTTTGCTACATCATCCAAATCTCAACTTTTCAAATTCAACCAATGGAAAATGTAAGTGTAGCTAGCTAAAGCTTCCTATTTCCTACAAATTGGAAAGAACAAAACCCAAACTATGCACAGCCCATGAACCAAGATCTGTAATTCGCAGTCCCCATAACACATACATTAGCAAAATTTATATATTTCACAGGGAAACGTGTTTGATAAGCATAAGTCATATAATGGTATGGAAGATTTGAAGTGACATTGAATAACCCATATTTTTTCAACTTCAAATTTAAATAAAGATGAAGTGGATTGTTCTGAGCGCATGAAACAAATTCCTACGAAATCTTTAAACAAATATAAGAGCCAAGAAGATATCAATGGATACATTTTAGTTTAATTATCTTTGATGGTGTTAATTTGGTAATGGTATTAGAAGAAAAAACTTGCTATCTAACATAACATGCAATCAATCCCTTAGAAAAAAAGTGCATGTCTAAAATGATAAAATCAACTAGCTCAAGTATCCGTCTAAATGGATTTCATGTGTTGCTTTGCTAAGCTGAACCATTTAACATTTTTTCAAACGAATTGTTATGGTTCAAGCAAAGTTGAAAAATGTGACTAAATGATACTAAGCACTTAGATTTGTAGTGGACCATCAATACGAGCTCTTGTTCCAATGCTCTAAACATACCCAACTAGATATATGTGTATATAATGACACCTAGGATACCAATTTGATACGCCAACTAATTAATTTAATTTTCATGTTGCATATTTATACCTTAACTTGTTTATGAACTTCCTTGTTTTAGCTTTTATTATAGAATCCATTTTGACACTTTATAAATGTAGGCCCTATCTAATGTTGTCTGGTGTGTGAGTCCGCAAGTATACAGGTCGTATCAAGTAATAAAATAATAAGTAAAATATCGTTTCCACGAGGATTTGTCGTTTGAGTACCAAACTATGAATGAAATGATTATTTGGGCTAATGATTGATGAATAAATGGTAAATGTAAATAAGCAAAGTAAAATTGATAAATCTAACTAAAATGGATAAAGAGCAAACAAATAAATTTTAAATCTAGATGCAATTGAACTAAATTAATAACGGGTAATTTAAATTAAAATCTAATTATAATAAAAATGATTTCAGAGTTGGGGGCTTATGTATAGATTAATTGAGATTTGTCTTGGCTATTCCAATTTTAAGGGAAAATAGAATTTGAAGGTGATTGATTCTAAATTTCTTTGATATCTTTTTCAAGCAAACCAAAGTGTGTTTTAAGATAACCAAACCTACTTTCGTACAATATTTGATTAACTTAAAACCCATTAAGTTTTGCAACCAATCAATAAATCCTCTTAAAATCCTAGTTTTTTTCTAAATCTAGGTAATTTTAAGTTCTAATCCTTTATTATCTATAAGTGATTTTCACCTTTCGGTCCTTCAATCAAAGATTAATACAATACCCAATGGGTACCAATATTAGGCAAGTAAATTAGGCATACAAGGAAAGAATCAAAACTCATATTTGTATAAAATATGGAATTAGCTAGTCCAAATCCACAAATTAATTTAAAACATGTTTTCCAACTCTGAAATCTAAAGATTCAACTCGCTCATATTGGTGTTTACGTCAGTGAACACTGTTGTCCATTACTTAACACATACAATTTAGGGTACAATTTAGTTTTTAGTCAAATCTCCGGGAGTGGGGGCTTACACTGTTGTCCACTGCTTAGCACATAATTTAAATTCTAGTTTAATCTCCAGAAGTGAGGTCCTGTCACTCATGATTTCTTATGATGATTTATCTTAATGCAATTTCCTTTTGTTTTTAAAACATATATATATATATATATATATATATATATATATATATATATATATATATATATATATATATATATATATATATAATTGCCACAAAAGTGATGCAATGAACATCTCAAGTTTGTGAAATCACCTGACCTGCCCAGTTAAAGTATTTCTATTTTTTTTTCTTTTTAGTTTCATTCGTCTATCTTGGAAGGGAAAACTTGACAATTTCTAATTATCTATTTGTGTCAGTATTCCACATTTACATATAATTCTCTTTGATATGTATAGTTAATTGCATTGATAACGCAATCTCATGTAAAGATTCTATTGCCTATTTGGATTCATTTTACAATTCTAATAAATCCTTTTGTAAAACTTCAAGAAGGAATTAAGAAATTGGAGTATGAATATGGGGCTTTTTATAAAACTCCAAGAAGGAACCAAGAAATTGCTTTTTCGTGATAAAGTCAGAAACAGAATGCTTTTTATTTACTTTTATTTGACTTGTATTGGACTGTTTTGAGATCAATCTCTGATTATTATATTTTAATGCTCCTGGCCAAATCCATTTAAATCATACCCTCTAGTTATGATTTTTCATTTGGTGCATCAATTCAGTGGAATTATGAATTACTCTGTTTATAAAACTAAAATATCAACTTCTTGATTAGTAACCCAATTTATTTGATTGTTAAATATTTGTTCCAGGATTTGTTAAATAATTGACATATGGGATGGAGAAAGCTGCTTTTAAAATAAGGATGGAGGACAAATTTTAATAAATGATTCAGTTGTGTAATTCCTGCTGTCATCCGCAAAATCATGCAATGATCTCTTGCAGATCACTAATGCTCACCACCGTTGTTGTCCTTTTTCTCCCCTATACTTCCTTTCAATGGTGTTGTTTGTTTGTTTCTTTTTTTTTTTCTTTCCTTCTGGCTCGGATTGAGTTGCTTAAAACAATTTCAATAAGATATTAGGAACAATTGAACCTTAAACTGATGGGTTGAAAATGGAGTTCTGAAACTTGTAATCAGATAATAATGGAAAATACCCTTTTATGTCTCCCAAT
The DNA here is from genome assembly GCF_030052815.1 of Hevea brasiliensis. NCBI lineage: Eukaryota > Viridiplantae > Streptophyta > Magnoliopsida > Malpighiales > Euphorbiaceae > Hevea > Hevea brasiliensis. Next base: position 40,344 of record NW_026615301.1, read on the forward strand.
TTTCACTCACTACAACACGTAGATGCAAATTAACTAAAATAAAATAATGAAAGAAGGGAAATGGAATTGAAAAACAGAAGAGCTTGTATTGAAATGATGAATTAGGATACTCAATTTCAACAACAAATTCTGACATCCACTCAATCAATACAGTTCCCGTGCAATAAATCATGCTTTGCTTAGGTTCTCTCTATTTAAGCTCTTCCCCACCTGCTGCAATTCCTTCAGTATCTGCCACGGCTTGGTCTCCGTAATTCTCTCTATCCACGGCATTTTGGATACGGCTCAAAAAAACTCATCATGCAACACGTACGCCTGGAAGGAAAATTCTTCAATCTTGCACTTCTAATTGCATAAGCTCTACATTAAAATGGCAAAATGTTAAATATGGTCTCTTTATTTATTTGATAAGTTTATTTATTTTATTTTTAATTTTTTATTAATTTAAAATTTTTAATTTAAATTCAATTTATCTCAAAAATTAAAATTAAAAGACTCAAATTTAAAAAATTGAAACTTTCATCAATATTATATAATTTTTTGTTTTAAGTGCACTCTCTATAGGTGGCAAATCTGGCGGTTAGGTAAATTCAATTTCATATTATTTTGATTTACTAGCCATTTAATGTGTCGTTTTCTAGTGAAGATTAATGGACTAAGTTAGTTTAGATTGTAGATTAATTCATGTTATCTAAGAAAAGGTTTTTAAGTCATTAGAATTAATTTACCAATTATTTTGTGTGAATATATTATTATTATTATTATTTTAAATATTCATTCAATTTATTGAATCAAAATTTAAATTGATTTTATCGAACTAAATGGATTCACTTTAGTTCGGGTTATACTAATTATCATATTAATCCTTAACTAAATTTTCAAATTTATGAAGCATTTGAGTTCAAATTATTTTAAATTTTATGTGATAAAAAAATTTCAGATAGAATTGATGTATAAAATTAACATTTATTATTTTTATTGCTCTTATTCAAAAATTATGAGTTTTTTATATAATGAAATTGCAATTTAATATGCAAATATTGTCTATCAAGGCTAATTAAAAGATACTCTGATTGATTTTTCTACATTTTTAATGTGCAAAGAGTGGGGACGTCTTAAGTTTGGGTCTTCTCATATACCTATTCTAAGAAATATATATTGCCTATGAAGCTTATCAAAATATAATACCTTAAAATAAATATGATTTACCATTGAAATTTTAATTGTTAATTGAAGGATTTTATTAAAAAGAAAAGCCAACTTAAAATTCCCTAAAACATCATCTCATAGGCAATGAACATTATTCCTAGCCTCCGATCTCTTTTAGGCAGCAAGGCTGTACTTTGTACCTCGCTGATACACAAAAGATATAATATTCTTACCAAACTTTAGGCAAAACATCAATCGTAATGCAAAAAATGTTCAAGATCCCATACCAAAAACCAGATGGTCTCACTCTGTAAGTGTTATCTTTACTTCTCAACTAAACTGAAAACTCTAGTCTTATGACAACTCCTGATATAACTCTAGTCATTGACTTTAGCTACCACTCAATTGTGATCTTTGATACTTTAGCTCAAGGATTTAAACCCCTAACTAGGAGTTCCAAACTCTTTTGTAGAAATACAACTCTGTTTTGGCATAACTGCACAAAAAAAGAGGCTGTCTACAACCACCTTCATCACGGAGCACCACAGGGATGCATGTAGCCCTACACAATGATTCCATGTCGATACTGTAATCTGCAGTTTACAGCACAAAAATCGAGAACATTGCATAGTTACTATAGTGCGTCCCAATGAATTAGGTCTCGTAATCTCTTATCTCTTTTGAACCCACAGATACCATAAACTTACTCTAAATGGGCTATTCCTTGATGACTGCCGGAAGTACTATCCTCACCCCTATCTAGAGTAATTGTACTGCCATAACTCAACCTTATGTACTCATGCCTTGTGCTAGATAGAAATGCCACCTAGCCTCATACTGACAAAAACACAGAACTTCTTGGAATACGTATTCCCATGGCTGACCTCAACATGTCTACTAGCTCTAGTTCACATTACTATGTACTTTATGAAAATCGAGACACTAAACTAAAGCACTCTTATACTACCAAGGAATAACACAGAGACTAGAAATAAGGAATTACAGAAGAAGATGAAACAGGATCCTATACTCCATATGTGACCTCCTAACAAGAGTCTTTTTAAAATCTTAAATGTATACTTTCCCATGAATCTTGAGCCTAAGCTTTGATACCAACTTTGTCACAATCCAAAATCTAGGTTGGACCGGCAATAGGACTTGGGTCAACATAAGACCCTCAAAGCCTGTAGTAAGCCTAACTATTCTTAGCTCAACTGTCAAGCCCAGCACGGCGGTCCAATTTCAAGAAAACAAAAGGATAGAGTTCGGCCATAAATTGGACTAGCCAACAACGAGTAGTAGCTCACCCAACCTGTAATCACAAAATATATATCAAATTGGGAAGCTCAGCTCACCCTCACAATCCTCAAACAAATCCAATAATCCAATGGGAGCTCAATTCCCTCATCCAAAAATAGTCACACAATAACTTTTACAACATCCAACAAAATAAGTTATTATAGTCCCAGAAAAGTTTAACACACTACTGGTAAATGCGGAGTTTTAGAATATAAAATAAGGAAATAAAAATACAATTAAACTGCTTCTTGTGAACCTGCGAGAAAGAAAGCAGGTTAATCTCAAAGAGCCCTCCTGTCACCTGGGGAAAAATAGTTAAACAAGAGTGAGCGTTCGACTCATAGAATAAAATATTAATTTTAAATATAATTTTTATAATTATCTAAACCTAATGCATTCCTATGTATGAAATACAATATACGCAGATACTTCCAAACAATTCAAACAACATTCGAACGTAAGTACTCCAAATTAATATGAAAGTTGATCCCCTATACAGCTTTGTTAAATTCCAACATCTTTTAGCAAGATCAATTCGAGTCGAACTTTCCCTCAATAATCTAAATGTGGGGGTCAACAAGATCAACTCAAAGTCGTACTCATTCCAACTTATCTACATATAAGGATCGAGTCCCAGCGAGTCAAGCTCTAGTCGTGTCTACCCGTCCTACCCATATTTATAATTACACCATATGCACATAGCTCCAAATTACCTTAATGTGACGCCCCTTACCCATCTACAGTGTAGCCGAGCAAAGTGTGCCGCATTCGATGCCGGAGCATCCTATATTGTGTTGTCATATCCCTTGTTAACTTAATGCCCATTTATTTATTTTATTCCAAGTGTAGAATTTTCTTTTATATCGTAATTATTTTCATGGAAACCCGAACAGAATTCCCTTTGTTTTATTAACATATGGCGGGTTTCACTATTTATCTGTTAAAGGTAATTTCATATATATATATTTCATTTATCCATATATCATGTCATGTCATCATTACTCATATTCATTTCAAATAAATGCATTCATTTCATTCATATAAAAATTTATACACAATAATTTACAACTTTATTTACAATCAAAATGATGTACATCATTCACTTATGTACAATAAATAAAATACAAAATCTAATTATGTGGGCCCTACCAAAATATAAACTGCAGAGGTGACTAGCAGATCTACTCGAAACTCTGTTAGAGAACTAAGGCTGCGACTGCTACTGCTACTGTGGCTGGTCTCTAGTACCTACGCGATGGAAAATCAATGCCCTAAGCGAATTGCTTAGTGGTGCATAAACTAAAATAAAAATAGTAGAATAATTAAAATAATTATTCTAGGTATAATTTCATAAATTTTGAGTTGTCTACATATTTATTGAACTTTGGAATAATTAAAGTCATCGGGATCTTTTCTGTTCATTTATTCTATTCTCAGTCTTTTTAAACTCATATCAGTGTCCAAATAACCTATACAGACTATAAAGACTGGATACACGGGAGTATACTAATTAGACATCCGTATATCTATCATGTATACATCTATCATGTCAGGTATAAGGCCAGCGAACAGGCATTAAAGCCATAAATAATATTAGGCACAATGGCCAATGGGCAGGCATAAAACCTGTAGAACAATCACATCAGACAGATATTGTCTATAAATGATTATTCATATGGGCAGTCCAGCAATCTATAATCCCCAATTGGTATACCAATTGATCCAAACTATATACTTAAGTCTAGGTATATTTTGGGCAAATTAATATTATTTATTACTTATTAGCAATTTTGTAACACCCTCCCGGTAGCAACTCCGTACATTCTACTATTCCGGTGATCGGTGTCGGTCCGGACAGCTAGAATGTCCGGAAAAATATTTAAATCAAAGTGAGGGACCATAATTAACTCAAATATTAATAAGAAAAATTTAGAAAAAATTTTAGAAATAAAATACAACCAAGTCAAATGAGCCGGTGCCCAAGCGATGGGTAACCAGAGGTAAGTTGCGGTTCTCGCAACGAGGAGCCCTAGACCCGGGAAAAAAATTCATAAAATAATTTTTGGGACTCCAGAGAAGGGTCATTGAGGTTCTTATGGCATTAGAATGCCAAGAAAATATTTAGAAAAATTTTTCAATCGGTACAGCCAATTTTGACCCGTTAAGCCAAACGAAGGGCATTTTGGTCATTTCGCCTTCAGAGGTGATTTTTGGCCGACTTGTTCAGTTGAGTAAATAATTATTATGATCTAAAATATGAATAAATATTGCTAAAAATTGAATTGAAAATGAGTAGTGATGAAAAGAAAAGAAAAATGAAATAAAAAGCAAATTATGACATCATATGATGTCATCCAACACTCTCCAACCAATCACCATTTGACAAACCAATAAAAAGAGATAAAAATGACTTAAAATGAGATAAAAAAACAAAGGAAACCAGCAGTTTCCTTCTTCATACGGGCTGGAATAAGAGAGAAAGAGAGAAAAGGAAAAGAAAGAAAGAAAGGAAGAAGGAGAAGGAGATGAATAGTAGCAGAAAAAGGGGTTCAGCAGGGCAGCATGTTTCTCTTCCGTCTAGGTGAGTTTGGCTCAACATCTATGGCTGATTTTTGGATATGTTTGAGGTAAGTATGTGTGGAAGTTATGGTTAAAATATGGTGATTGTTCAACGGTTGGATTTGGAGAAACATATTGTTGAACACAGGCTGTCTGTAGGTTGAATTCTGAATTTTGGCTACTGAAATTTGAGAAAAATAAATAGTTAGGATGCTTATAAAATTATGAAATTTGGTACAAATGATATTTGGGATGTTGAGGCTTCTGGGTTAAAATTTGGTGAATTTTAGACTTGTGGTTTATGAGATATAAATTGTTTTGCATGAGCTGTCTGAGTAAGACTGATTTCTGCAACAATTCAGATTTTGAAGGGTTGAATGAATGTTTGATATCTCATGATATAGAGATGATTTGATGCTGAAATTTTTACTGATATTGTATAGGGATGTCTTGAATATATGATATAAATTTGGGATTTATCTAACGGTTAGATCATTATATATAAATTTGAATGAACAAGCTGCCAGATTGGGTATTAATGGGTTGTGGATTTAAGATTTATGATAGGAGTTTAGTCCAATTTAAGGGGAAATGTTGTTGAATTTTTATTGGATATTTAATTTAGGAAAGTAAATTTATAATTGATTATGATTATTATGATTCTAGGAGAAATCTTGAAGAATAACAAGCTCAAGGTTGGTTTCAAAAAGGTTAGTGCCTATTTATACAAAAAATTTTCTTATTCCATGTTAATGACTTAAAATAAGTATGAATTTGTGAACCAAATGAATAAAAGTTAAGTGTATGTAGCCCATGGATTTCGGCTGCCCCTAAGTAAGGAACAAGATTGAGTGTTTTGATGGACTTGGAGTGCGCTAGGGATTATGTTTAAAGTATGTAAATATAAGTATAATGGATTAGTTAGTTAATTAAAGCATGTTGTGAAAATTTATAATGGAAATTAGGGTTTTGAGGTGTGAAACTTGGATTTAGCTTATGAAATTGTGAAAGAACATTATAAGGGTCAATTAGTGACCATTTTAGGTAAGTTGACCATAATTTGGACTGAAATGTAGCATGGCAAAGGGAATGAGTAGGCTGCCTTGTAAGTGCAGCAGGGTGACTGAAATTTCAGTCCACTTAGACAGCCATAACTTTGGCTGTGTAGGTCCAATTGGTGTTTGGCCAATTGGACATGAAACTAGGCTTATAATGGCACATTTTTTCTGAAGAAACCATGCCCAAAAGACCAAAGCAAGAGGACCAAAAGTTGGCCCCAATCCGGATACCCTGCAACAGCACCTGCAGAAATGACCAAATGAACAGTAACTGTTCATTTGGCCATAACTCACTGTAGATATGGTCAATTGACCTGAAATTTTTACAGTAACAAGATATGATATAGACAAACAACTTTCATGAAGAAACCTACCCCAAATTATGCCATTAACCCATTCAAATTATTGAACAAAGTTGAGTTATCAAACCTGCAACTCTGCAGATTTATATTTGAACAGTAATGTTTGGATGGCTATAACTCTCTCTAGAAAACTCGGATTTAGGCGATTCTTGAACCGATAGAAACCTAAGGCATGGTAGAACATTTCATATGAAGAAAGTTAGACCAAATTATGAACTTAACTTGGTCAAATTACTGACCAAAGTTGGACCAAAATCTGCCAAAACCCAAAATTGCAGCATGAACAGTACACGTGAACAGTAAACTTATTTTGGCCATAACTTGAGCTACAAAACTCCAAATGGAGTGATTCAAAAAAGGAAATTCAACTAGACAAAATAAGGAACAACTTTCATGTTTACCATTTCCTCAAATTCCCACTGTAACAGTGCTTAATGGAATAGTAAAGTTAAGCTTCAAAAACTGAAAATTTTGTTTCCCTTGGTTTAAGCCTAGAAATGGTAATGGTGATCACTTCCAACAAGTTTTAAATGAAAAATGTGGTATGTTTGAAGTGCCAAAGCCAATGTACCTACTTTCTATGCAAAAGTCAACTTTTTGTTTGACTAATGAAGTGAATAGTGACACCAAAACTTGAAATTCAAAAATGTGAAACTTAAAAATGCAAAATGCCCTAGTAGGCCTAATGTGATTGGTTTGGATAGTTTGGCATGCCAATAGGGTATTGTTTTAGCAGTACTGCGAAAGGCTTTATGCCTGTATTCATGGCTTTATGCCCGTATTCATGGCTTTTATGCCCGTATTCATGGCTTTTATGCCCGATTATGTGATATCATGGCTTTTTAGTCATCTTGATCGCATACATGGTTGGCGTTCTGCGTCCCATGGTATAATGACCCGAGGCACCGCGGTGTCGGTGCCAACGACCGTTATCGATCCGATCGTCGGATAGGTTACTTGGGCATGGAAAAGTATAACGTGATTGAACCGATCATTAAAGAAAATACGAAAATTAAGTATCAGGAATGATTACCAAAAATACAAAGAAACTCAAGATCATGAAGAAAATAATTAACAAAATGCATGAAGAAGTTAATATCATAAAACGTAATTAGCCCTCGACTAAACATTAAGTTGGTAATTATTCAGTTCTTATGAACACAATGGCTAAGAAATTATGATTTTTATTTGCATATTATATTTTCTTGTATTATTGGCACCACTAAGCTTTATGCTTAGCACGTCGCTTTTACCGCTGCGTGATCAAGATTTGGACAGAGGGCCCGTAGACCACAGTTCGGTAAGGCGTTCACGATTACGCATAGTGTCCGTGTCACCTCAACTTCTGCAGTGCATTGGTAGGACACTAGGTGTCATTTTGGCATTCTGTAATAAATTTTGATTTTCTCATATGTAATGAAACTTATGTAATGTATTTTGATTTTCATGTAAATAATGCAAATTTGTGTTTGTAAATGGAAAAGTGAATATTGATCTGTAACTGGTACATGATTATCAAATGAGGTGAATGATTGAGAAATGAATGTGAACTGAAAAATATTGAGATTTTGATAAATGGAGTTGAGATGAATGAATAAGAATATAGGAAGTGTTTTTCACAGGTTCCGAAAAACTGTTTTCTCTATTTTTAGCCGGTACTCCGCCGGATTTTCTATAAAATTCTCGGAACCTCAAAGAAATTATAATTTCGATAAATGGCTTAAATGAATTATATTTCACAAGTTATATTCAAAAGGAAGAATAAAAATGAATTAAGATAAAATCGGTGCTCCGGCACCGAGTGTGACACACTTCGCTCGGCTACACTGTAGTCGGGTGAGGGGTGTCACAAATTTCATGTCAATTTATAGTGGGTAAGTAGGTCCCACATATATTTTGATGTAATTTATGCCTTTGGCAATTCATTTAGTTAATTTACATATCATGTATTAAACAATTTCTTGAACCTTTCTTTAGGTTCAGTTTTGGTATCTTAAGTTCACCTACCAAATTGGTCAGGATGTGGCTATTGTTTGGCCACACTTCCTCCATGGAAGTTGTTCCTTTATGTCTTATCTTTGTTTTTCTTTTTGACTCATGTCATTTGGAATTTTAGAACTCAAGTTATGATCAAATAACCACAACTAGTTCACTATTTCTTTCTGGGTCCAGAATTAGGCAGATTCTGGAGTCCAAATTTGGCTAATTATTTGGGCATGTTACAGCCATTTTTAGGCCTAATGTTCTTCATAGGAGTTGTTACCCTATGTCTTAATATTTCTTAGATTTTTGAATTACAATTTTCCAAGTTATATGGAATGAGTTATAGTCAATTAACTAGCCTGTCTTCAGGGTTCAGGTTTAGGTCAGTAAATTTGGCCTCCATTTTAGGGTTCTTACATTCAAATTTTGAGGCAAGTCCCTAAATCAAAGTTGGAGCCTTGTTTCTCAATTTTTCAAAACAGTTTGGCTCATCCCAATTGGAATTTCCTAGTGGGAGATATGACCTAAACACTATTCTAGGATCAGGTAGTCACTTAGTTAAATTCCAGGTTTTGCATGCTGACTTAACCTAGCCAATTGACCAAGTTCTATTTGGTTCTGGGTCTTGGTCAAAATATCAAAGTTGTAGTTTTATGTCTTATAGAGATTTTAGTTTTGGTTTCACTACATTTGAAATTTTGTGGACTAAGTTATAGTATTTTTTCCAAAACTAGTAGAATAGGCCTAAGTCCAGAATTTCAGGGCAATTTGGTTCTAGACAGTTTTGTTGACCTAATTTATGCTAGCAATTTAGTTTAGTTAGAGGTAGAATTAGGCTCTATGTTCTTCATGAGAAATGTGCTCCTATGTCTAACCTTTCTAATAGTTTAAAAATCAGGTCATTCTAACCTTCCTAGAGTGAGATATGACCATTTGAACATGTATTGTTCATTTGGTCATTTTTCTGGATTTAGGTTAGGGTTACCCGAATTCAAGTAGTATTTATGTCAAGTTAGGGACAGTTTTTGGGTATGATCTCTTCATGAAAAATGGGGCATTTTGACCCTAGTTTCATTGCCATTTGACCACATACTAATTAGAGCAACACAATTCAACTTATGACTCAATGATCACACTGAACTCACAAGTCCCCAAACCTATATAAAAATGTAACACTCCCAATTTCTTTTCCTCCAACTCTCAAACTTCAATTAACAAATATAGCAATTCTAATGGTCAATAAATCATCTCAATGATGCCAATTTCAAGCTATATACAAAGTTCTCAAAGTTAGGTCAAAACCCTAACTCAAAATTTCAATCTCAAACATAACAGTTGCAAATCCATATATAACTCATCTCTACTTGTTAATCAACATCACAAATCACAATTATGTTCATGAATTCATCACACCCCTATGTTTCCCAAGGCTGCTGAAATTTAAGGTTCCCATATGTTTATGTTTTTCTTTTGATTTCATGAAATTTCAACCTAGTTTAGCGTGCTTACTACACTTAGAGAAGAGAGGAAATATGGATAGTGCACTAACCTTGATGGACCACTTCTTCACTTTGCCAAAACCTCATTAATCTCTTCTTTCTTGGCTGCCAATATCTTATCCAAGATGTGGGGTGAGTTTTTAATGAAGGGAGGTATGGATTTTATGGTGAGAAAGGGAGAGAATTTGAGCTTGAAAGTGTGGAAAAGCTTGGAAGCAAACTCCCATGGAGTTTCGGCCACATGAGGAAGAAGAAGATAAAATGATTTCTTTTTAATACAATTTTGTCTCTTATTAATTCTCTTCTTATCCCTTTTATTTGGTTGTTAAATTTCAATTGATTACAAATTTTAATTGCATCATCTTGATATCATGTGTATGTAATAAAGGTTATTTAAATTTCTTTTCTTTTCTTATTTTCTCTAATCATTTCTACTGCACAAATTCTTGATTTTTAATTTATTTTTAAGGTTTTATTCTCTCTCATTTTAATTGACATTTAGGTCAAAATTCAACTCTAGAGTTGAAATGACAAAAAATGCCATTCTCTATGCTAATCGGGTTATAATTTCCCTTTACCAATTAGCTAATTTTCTTGAATCATTTTTGACATTTTTAATGTTATTTAAACCTCATAGAGCCTTAAATTAATCTAAAATATTTATTTCACAGAGTTCCTCGCGGGTCTAGAGTCAGTAACTATCTTCACAGTCGCTTCTCGGTATGATCACCCATCACCGGAACCTCGGCTCATTTAGCCCATTGGCACTTCATTTCTTTTATTTTCTCTTAATTTTTCTTAGTCTTTATTTCATCATTTTATGTCTCCTCACTATAGTTTAAGTATAATTCCATATATTCTAGCTATCCAAATAGATGTTAATAATCGAAATAGTAGAATGTACAAACTACCTAAAGTGAGGGCGTTACACTTAAGGTGACATCCACAATAATTTCATCAAATAAATATGCAATACAAAGCGTGCTTAGTAGTTAACTATGTACATATATTTATAAGTGAATGCATGGGCATGCCTTGAATATATAATAATATTGAAATTATAAATAAAATCAATATTTACTCACAGATTATCCAAATGTCACTGGGGCGGCTGAGAAGATGAGGAGTGTTGACTCGAATCACCAAAATAATCATATTCAAGAAATTTGTCAATATTAATTCAAAATAAAGAACTAAAGAGCCTAAGACACCCTAAGTTTATATTGAAAATTTGGTAGAGTTTTCACTACACCTAAGAACTACCCAACCTATAAAATAACTCAACTAACACTTCTTAATTTAAAAGGCCTCAGGTCCACAACACAATAACTATACAATACCCTCCTGGGCTTGTCAAACCAATCAATTCCTACATAAAATAATTATTTAAAAATTTAGGATGTTACATTTTTCCCTTCTTATAGAAAATTGATCCTCAAATTTTTATACAAGGTAGAAACAAATACATTGAGTTACATACTAAACAAGTATAGGTACTTGTTGCGTTGCGCATATCCTATTTTGACTCCTAGGAGCATTTCTCTACAGATGGACTTTTTCACAGGACTTTAACCATAAAGATCTGTTTTGATCGAAGTTGCCTTATCTGATAATCCACTACGGCTACTGGTTGTTCCTTAAAAGTCAAGTTCTCTTTTAACTCTACTGTGTCTAGTCGCAGCACATGAGCAGGGCTGGGAATATATTTTCTAAGCATGAAAATATGAAACACTGGGTAGACATGAGAAAGATTTGATGATAACTCCAATCGATAGGCAACTGTTCTCACTCTGTCCATGATCTCAAAAGGTCCTATATAACGGGGTATTATCTTGCCTTTATTTTCAAATGTCATTATCCCCTTCATAGGAGACACTTTTAAGAATACATAATCACCCACTGTAAATTCTACATCTGTATAACTCTTCTATCTACTAAAAGCTATTTTTAAACATTTTCTTATCAAAGAAGTCATATCTGAAGTGTATTGCACCAAATCTACATTATGAATTCTCGCCTCTATAACTTCTATCTAACACAGAAGGGATCTACCCTTCTTGCCATACAATGCCTCATAAGGTGCCATTTTAATATTGGAATGATACCTAATATTATAAGCAAACTCCACCAACGGTAGTTGATCATCCCACTGACCTCCAAAATCTATGACACATATATGAAGCATATCCTCCAATGTCTGTATTGTTCTCTCAAACTGTCCATTTGTCTATAGGTGGAATGCTATGCTAAAATTCAACTGTGTGCCAAGTACTTTCTGTAACTTTCTCCAGAATCAAGAAGTGAACTCGAGTCCTCTATCAGATATTATAGAAACAGAAACCCCATGTAGTCTGAATATCTCACAAATATACAATCTTGCATATTGAGCAACAGATAAGTGGTCCGTGTGGGCAAAGCATGAGCTGAATTAGTCAAACGATCCATAATCACCCATATGGAATTATACCCTCGGGTAGTACGAGACAACCCAATCACAAAATTCATAGTGATCATTTTTCACTTTCACTCTAGAATGGAAATCTCCTACAACTTCCCTTACGGCCTCTAATGCTCAAACTTTATTTTCTAATAAGTCAAGCACTTGGACACAAAGTCTGCTATGATCCTCTTCATACTATTCTACCAATACCTATCCTTCACATCATGGTAAATCTTTATAGATCTTGGGTGAATACTATAAGGTGTATATCTCGCACGTTTTGCCATACAGGTAGTATCTCTAAATTTTTGGTGCAAAGACAACAACCACCATTTCTAGATCATGAGTAGGATAATTCTGCTCGAACTTCTTCAACTGTTGAGAAGCATAAGCTAGCACTTTGCTATGCTATATCAAAATACACCCTAATCCATCTCTAGAAGCATACCATATACTCTGCTCTACTCATAGGCAAAGTTAACACAGAAGTTGAAGTTAAACAATCCTTAAGCTTCTGGAAACTTTTCTCACACTCATTTGACTAGAAAAAATGGGACATTTTTTCAAGAAAACTGTGTCAGAGGAGCTACTATCCTGGAGAAGATCTGTACAAAGCACCTGTAATAACTTACTAGGCCTAGAAAACTTTGCACCTTAGTGACTGTAGTAGGCTTAAGCCAATTAGTTACTGCTTTAATTTTCTTAGGATCCATTTGAATGCTTTCACTAGAAATCACATGTTACAAGAATGAAATTCTTTTTAGCTAGAAGTCACACGTCAAAAACTTGGCATACAGCTGATATTTCTTTAAGGTCTGCAACACCATCCTTAAATACCAAGCATGTTCTTCCTCAATCCGAGAAAATACTAAAATATCATCTATGAAAACAATGACAAAGTGATCTAGGAATGGCCTAAACACACTGTTCATTAAATTCATAAACGTTGTTGGTGTATTAGTGAGTCCAAACGACATCATTAAGAACTTATAATGACCATACTTAGTCCTAAATGCTATATTTAGCACATTCTTACTCTTTATTCTCTGCTAATGATAGCCCAATCATAGCTCTATATTAGAGAAGTATCTTGCTATTTGTAGCTGATAAAATAAGTCATCAATCCGAGGGAACATATACTTATTCTTAACTGTCACCTTGTTTAGCTTGTCTATAGTCAATGCACAACATCAATGATCCATTGGCCGAATAAAACCCTTGTCCAGAAGCTCCTGCAGCTATTCTTTCAATTCTTTTAACTTTGTTGGCACCATCCTGTAGGGTGGTACAGAAATGGGGTTTGTACCTGCACAATGTCTATGCAAAATTCAATCTCCCTATCAAGTGGCATCCCAGGAAGCTCCTCAGGAAAAATATCCATAAATTTCCTAACAAAAGGTACATTTTCCATAAAAATTTATTCAATAAATGTGTCCCTCATTAGTGCCATATAACCTTAATAGCCACGCCTTAACATCTTTTTGGCATTTATGACTGACACTAAATTGTATAGAGCTACACTCCTGTCACCATTAAAACTAAACTCTTTCACTCCAGGAATATGGAAATACACCTTTTTATTATTTTTTAACCCTAACTTGATTGCTAACTCTATTACTTCTAAAATTCTAACTCTACGATTGGTTTCCACCCGCACAGCCACCATATAGTATCATACTATAGTAGTAACTTATTACTCATTTTATGGATCATAGGCTATTCACCATGGATGATTCTTCCTTTATCTCCTTTTTAACATGACCATCAAAACATTATTGATTTCTAATATTCTTTGTAGGGAATTACTCTTCATGATTAGATAGGTATCCTTGAGCCTATAATTTCTACTTGAACTATCATAGTAGTGAGAAATGGGTGTTGTACCATAATCCTAGATAAGATACTTTATGCATTCATTCTTCTTAATATAGCCACATCTATTGCCTACAGCTTTTCAAACTTTAGCCTCAAATTTATCCATATCTCTTGATCCTCTTCTTCAATTTTCATCATCTCTTTGCAATTATTATGCTCTACCTATAGGATTCTACTGCACTAACTCCTTATTGTACCACTGCTTTGCCTGGCATATAATCTCATAATTTACTATATCTGTTTACACTTCATTTAAATTTCATACTTAGTATCATTATCCTGTGTTCCTGTCTTCTGCGGTATTATAGAAGATACCTCTCACTATCAAATCCTTCCAGAACTATCTCTAGTCTTACATTTATTACTTTGATCTTTGTACTTCTTAGTAACTTGTGAGTAACATTGGCACCTGTCCTATCCTATCCTCTACTATTGTTTTATTATCTATTATCAAACTGTTACTCATGTTTCCTCACAAAGTTACCCAGTTGGTCATACTAAAAACATTTGCCTAACTCTCAATTACAAACTCTAGGTGTCATCATTCTGAATTTTAGCATCAAATTTCTGTGCCATTATCCCTCATTCCTTTCTCTCATCAGGCATATTTGAATCCATTAGGTTGAGTTTTATTCAACTTATAATGTACTAACTTCTCTTCTTTGTCTGATAAGACAATTCAAGTTACCATTATACACTCTTTGGTTACTACCTACTTTGGTTGCATACCTCACCTAATTTTTCTTATGCTATTAACAATTTAAAAAGTCCTTGTCACATTGTCCCTTATTCTACCTTTGGGACAGAAAACAGACAAAGTCTATTCCAAATCCTATAACTTTGAGCTTCATGTTTTGGCTCTTAACACTGCACCAACTACGACTTACTTTGAGTTTTGCATTTCTAGATTCTATACCGTGACAAACGTTCTCCTTAATATTATCCTTTTCTAAGCTCTCTATCTTTACTTTTCTGATTACCTCGTTTACCTTTCCTAGAATTGCATTTTGTCTCCTCTATATTTTGACTTTACTCTTCCTAATCTTATCATAATTTGGGCCTTTCAATTTGTTTTTTAGCCAACTCCTTTTATCTTACCCAAATTCGAACTTTAACTATTTTATTCTTTAGCTCTATTATTTTTCTTGACCTGGCTATCATGTTAGAAACTTATACCTTTTCACTGTCTCTACCAACTTATCTACACTTCGATGTTACTCAGAATTGGTCCTTTAACCACTCCAGCTAGTACTTCCACTAGCATTCGAGTTATGTTATATTTGCAACCAACTATCAAAATTTTCATTTACATACTTCCTATATTTATTGGTATTTTGTAATTTGTCTTTGCTGACTTACTGCCCTTAACATTATTCTATTTAGAGTATACTCTTTTCTTGAGCAATAAGAAGCTAAGAAGAAACTTAAGGAATAGTAGTTGAACATTCACTGTGTAATCTCTATTCCTGCCCATTAGACTATAGACTATCATCTACTACCTCGAGATGGAGATTTGCAGGGATTCTATTTTCTCATTTCAACTTAAATAGCCAACTTAAGGTACTATGTACCCAAACCTATCATTAACTCAAAAGCTTTACGTACTTCATGATCTTATCACTTATGATTCCCATAGTGGGATTTGTGTCCTCTTTATGGTATCTGAACTAACAACTCTCTATCACAGCTTACAGTCCTAACTAGGATGCCATTTAGTTAGTCACCAACACCAATAGCAATCTACTATCTCACTTGAGGGACATTATCATACTTTGTTACACATTTGACAGCAAGAGAGGTATTACATGAACTTTATTAGCACAATTATATAAGGCTATCTGCTCTCTTATCATATTTTAAAATTTCCTAAAACATCATCTCATGGGCTATGAACATTATTCCTAGCCTTTGATCTCCTTTAGGCAACAAGGTTGTATTTTGTACCTCGTTGATACACAAAGGATATACTATTCTTACTAAACTTTAGGCAAAACATCTATTATAATGCAAAAACTGTTCAAGATCCCATATCTGGTCTCACTCTATAGATGTTATCTTTACTTTGCAACTAAATTGAAACCTTTAGTCTTATGGTAACTCCTGATATAACTCTAGCTCATGTGAGAGTAACTAAGTCATTGACTTTAGCTACCACCCAGTTGTGATCTTTGATACTTTAGCTCAAGGATTTAAACCCCTAACTAGGAGTTTCAAACTCTTCTGCAAAAATATAACTCTGTTCTAGCATAACTGCACCAAAACAGAGGCTGTCTATAACCACCTTTATCATAGAGCAACACGGGGATACATGCAGCCCTACACAATAATCCCATGTCGGTACTGTAATCTACAGGTTACAGCACAAATATTGAGAATATTGTATAGTTACTACAGTACATCCCAACAGACTAGGTCTCTCAATCTCTTTTCTCTTTTGAACCCACAGATACCAGAAACTTACTCTAACTGGGCTATCCCCTAACAACTGCTAGAAATAATATCCTCACCCCTATCTAGAGTAGCTGTACTGCTATAACTCACTTTCATGTACTCATGCCTTGTGCTAGATAGATACGCCACCTAGCCTCATACTGATAAAAACACAGAACTTTTAGGAATATGTATCCCCATGGAAGACCTCAACACGTCTTCTAGCTGTAGTTCACATCACCATGTACTCCATAAAAATCAAGACGCTAAACTAAAGCACTCTTATACTATCTAAGAAATAGCGCAAAGACTAGAAATAAGGAATTACAGAAGAAGATGAAACAGGATCCTATACTCCTCATGTGACCTCCTAATAAGACTCTTTTTAAAATCTTAAATGTACACTTTCTCATGAATCTAGAGCCTAAGCTCTGATACCAACTTTGTCATGATCCAAAATCTAGGCCGGATCGACACTAGGACATGGGTCAGTATAAGGCTCTCAAAGCCCGTGGTAAGCCTAATTATTCTTAGCTCAACTGTAAAGCCCAACACGACAGTCTAATTTTAAGAAAATAAGCAGATAAAGTTTGGCCATAAATTAGACTATCCAATAGGGAGCACCTTTATGTACTCATGCCTTGTGCTAGATAGATACGCCACCTAGCCCCATACTGATAAAAACACAGAACTTTTAGGAATATGTATCCCCATGGCAGACCTCAACACGTCTGCTAGTTGTAGTTCACATCACCATGTACTCCACAAAAATCGAGACACTAAACTAAAGCACTCTTATACTATCCAAGGAATAACGTAGAGACTAGAAATAAGGAATTACAGAAGAAGACAAAACAAGATCTTATACTCCTTATGTGACCTCCTAACAAGACTCTTTTTAAAATCTTAAATGTACACTTTCTCATGAATCTAGAGCCTAAGCTCTGATACTAACTTTGTCATGACCCAAAATCTAGGCCGGACCGACACTAGGACATGGATCAGTATAAGGCCCCCAAAGCCCATGGTAAGCCTAATTATTCTTAGCTCAACTGTAAAGCCCAACACGACAGTCTAATTTTAAGAAAATAAGCAAATAAAGTTCGGCCATAAATTGGACTATCCAATAGAGAGGAGTAGTTCACTCGACCTGTAATCACAAAATATACATCAAATTGAGAAACTCAGCTCACCCTCATAATCCTCAAACAAATCCAAATAATCTAATGGGAGCTTAGCTCCCTCATCCAAACACAATCACATAATAACTTTTACAACATCCAACAAAATAGGTTATTACAGTTCTAGAAAATTTTAACACACTACTAGTACATGCGGAGTTCTAGAATATAGAACAAGGAAATAAAAACATAATTAATCTGCTTCTGGTAAACCTGTGAGAAAGAAAGCAGGTTAATCTCAAAGAGCCCTCTTATTACCTGAGAAAAAATAGTTGAACAGGAGTGAGTGTTCGACTCATAGAGTAAAATATTGATTTTAAATATAATTTTTATAACTATCTAAGCCTAATGCATTCCTATGTATAAAATGCAACATACGCATATACTTTCAAATAATTCAAACAATATTTGCACAAAAGATAATTTGAAACACTCACACACCTATGTGTCACATCAATATATATATATATATATATATATATATATATATATATATTATGCTAATCCTCTATATAGCTCTCTTAGATTCTAACACCTACCAGTGAGATCAATTCTAGCCGAATTTTCTCTTAATAATCCAAATGAGGTAGTCAGCGAGATCAACTTAAAACCATACTCATCCCGACTTATCTATATACAAGGATTGAGTCCCAGCGAGTCAAGTTCTAGCTGCGTCTACCCATCCTACCCATATCCATAATAACACAACACCCACACAACTCCAAATTACCTTAAGGCGACATCCACAATAATTTCATCAAATAAATATGTAATACAAGGCGTGCCTAGTATTTAACTATGTACATATATTTATAAGTGAATACATGGGTATGTCTTGAATATATAATAATATTGAAATTATAAATAAAATCAATATATACTCATAGATTAGCCAAATGTCGCTGGAGCGGTTGAGAAGATGAGGAAGATTGACTCGGATCACCTAAACAATCATATTCAAGAAAATTGTCAATATTAATTCAAAACAAAGAACTAAAAAGTCTAAGACACCTTAGATTTATGCCGAAAATTCATTAGAGTTTTTCCAACATTTAGGATTTATCTAACCTGCAAAATAACTTAACTAACACTTCTCAATTCAAAAGGCCTCAGGCCCATAATGCAACAATTATACAATACCCCTCATGGACTTGTCAAAACAATCAATTCCCACATAAAATAATTATTTAAAAATTCAGGATGTTACAGAAAATTTAATTGTTAATTGAAGGATTTTATTAAAAAGAAAAGCCAATTTAAGATGAGCATGTTTGCAACTATTATATGTTGTTAAGATCAAACAATATAAAAATTAGAAGAGAAAAAAAAATACATAATTAGTAGAATATCAGAAAACAATAAACCAATTTAAAAAGAATATGTTTTAATTAGTAAAATAATTATTGATTTCTTAATTAAAGAGGTTTTTTAAAAAAATAAAAAAGAAAAAAAGGACTAAGGGAAAAATGTCTTTTCTTAACATGAATATTTTTGTATACAAATATGCATAAACATTAGATAAGTAGCTCAACGAATTCATAATAAAGTGAGTTTGACATAATTAATAATACAAAAATAGTAAATGAAATATTTTTACCAAATCCTTATCTAAAATTCAAATTTATTTTTAGCAATAATTTAATAGAAAAGGAAGATAAAGTTATTATTTTAACAACAATTTTTTTTTTAATTAAATATTCATATATCAATTTTACTGTCTATAAAAAATTAATCCTTTTGAGATTTATAACTGTCTCTCCTAATAATATTTTCTTAAATAATTAAATTTATGTATTTCTCTTAGGAGTGCAGTTAGTCTTACTAATTATAATTAATTTTTATCTCTTAGAAAAGTGAATGAGAATATAAAAAAATTATAATTTTGATGAATTATATAAATAAATATTTATATGTATAAATTTTTATCTCCTTCAGAAGCTTTTCTGCAACCATAAGCCAAAGTTATCAAATTCCTTGTTAATTTCTTAAAATTGAGATTAAAAAATATTATTAATATTAGGTCTTAAATATATTTGAAGTAAGTAAAAAACTTAAGATGAAGTTAAATCAAATTAAACCAAATCAATTTAATTCAATTTAATTTAAATTTATTAATTTAGTGTAATTTGATTTAATTTGTTAAAAAAATAAATTTTTAAATTTTTTTAATGCAAAAAGGTAATCTGATCTAAACACGCGATGCAATTTTTCTGTTAAATTTCATTTTCATTTCCCTTCAAAAAAATTCAATTATCCCTCCATTAAATCAACATTTTTCTAGCTTTCTAAAAGCCTTTCGCTGATTCATTTTTCGTCTTCACGTTTCCTCGCCGCAAAGCATAACCTGCACAGACAACACCCCAGCTTCAGCTCCTCACTCTTCACCCATTTCTTCATTTTAGTGTTCCCCTTTTCTCCATTAAAACCCAACTCAATACGTCTACACAAAAAGCCTTTTTCTCCAAAATCTTCGCAAGACCCACGAACAGAACCAAGTAACCATCTCCACTGGTCCCTGCAAACCCACATAGATTTCTTCGAATAGCAGCTCAACGCTTCTGCTGCTTGCTCTGCCCCATTTGCGCTCATTCCTTCTCAGCTCTGCCATCACTCACAAAATTACACTCATTGCTCACATTGTCTTTGGACTGTTGTGTGTGAGATGTGATTTGCCTCGTTATTTTTCTTCTCTTTTTAAGCTTTTGTTTTTGAACTAAACTTTTTTTAACCTGTGGATTTATAATTATTTTTTAGTTCCATTGAGATTTTTTTTTTTATGTATAACAATTTGAGAATTTTGCATATTTATAATGAGCTTTAAAGAATAAAATCTTGATTTCAAGATTAGAATTCAGCATTTTGAATAATTGGAAGTTGGAGTAAACAAGTAAGATTGGTGAAGGATATAAATTTGTGACACTGAGATAGTTCATTAGATGCAGTGTTGTTTCATTCTGTTATGATCGTTAAATCTAAATTTTTCCTTAATATGTGATGTATGTTTTCTTGACATTTTATTGTGAATTAATTCAATTATTTTCAGGTCCAAACCGTTGAAGATCAAGTCAAAACTTCAGCTAAGCATAATTTGGGAGTTGCTAACCAGAGCAAAGGTGACATGAAGTATTATTATTATTATTATTATTATTATTATTATTATTATTATTACATGGATACTATTAGTATTTTTAATGAATTTTTAACTTTCAAGTCAATTAATCCTAATTTTAAAATTTTTAAAAGAAATTACCAAAAAAAAAATATTAACCATTTAAATTGTTCAATAATTAATTAAAAATCATAAAAAAATACCAACCAAATTGTATGGTATGTATTTTATTTTAATATTATATTATTTAAAATAAAATTATATAAAAAAATTATCTACTTTGTATTTAGACGGCAGTTATTGACTAAAATATATTAGTCGGTAATTACTGATAAATGGTCATTAAATCTCTAATTTTGTACAATTTGCCTGCAGTAATATAAACCATATCTCCACCAAGTAACTACTAAAAATTTAGTCAATAATTTTAATAACTAATAAATTAATTTATAATTTCGTAGGTAAATTTACCAAGTATAATTGTGTGTAGATAAAATTGACTTACAACTTAATTAGTCAGTATTTCATCAGTAAATAAAATTACTAACTAAAATCCTCCCAAAATAGTAGGTAATTTTAGTAGCCAAATTTATTTGGTTAAATGAGAAAAAAAATCCTTATGTCAATTATTAATTTTAGCCAAACTTTTAATTTTATCAATTTAATTATAAATCTTTAACTAATTGTTTTTAATTTTAACAATAAATTTAATTAAAAATAATTAAATTTTTTAATTGATAGAAATAATACAAATTTTTTATTTATTATTAATTTTAGCTACTCTTTTTAAATTTATTAATTTATTCAATCACTTTAGTATTTTCATTAATTTCAATGAACTAAAAAAATATAATAAATGAATAATAAATTTAATATTATTAACTTAATTTTTATTTTCTTCTGTCCCTTTCTATTTATACTTTTCAATTCACTTCTTTTTCATTATTTTAATTCAAATTTAAAGAAAAAAAAATCAAATGTTAAACATAAAATATAAATAAATAATATAATCAAAATAAAATAGATGTAATTACAACTTTCAAAATGATAGAGAAATTAATTAAAATGATATTTTTATTGATTTGAGAATAGATGTTAATTAAAATTGATATAAAAAAATATTGGCTAACATTAATAATGTGGGCAAAAATTTAAATTATTTTTGTGAATTCAATAATCAAATTAAACTAATTATTAAAATTAAAACTAGTATGTGAAAGTTTGAGGTTAAATTGATAAAATTTGAGGTTCAATTCTGTCTTTTTTGTTCATTCCACTATTCTCCGTCTTTTTCATTTTTAAATATATTATAGATACAGAGACATCATTATTATTATTGTTATAAATTATTATTATTATTATTATTATTATTATTATTATAAAGAGAAACAATGGACAGCTTACCTACCTACCCTGCCCAGTTAAAGTATTTCTATTTTTTTAATTAGTTATTGGACAAGAAAATTTAAGTATTTGTAATTATTTATCGGTGTCAATATTCTGCTTTTATAATTGGCTTGGGATGACTTGTACAAAGATCCATAGACAAAAAAGAAACAGATAAAAAGATGATGGGTTGATTAAATTATAATTTAATTTTTAAAATTTAGTAAAATTTATAAATTAACTTTTATAATTTTAAAATTTATTTATTTAATTTTTAATTTTTTAATAAATTTACAAGTTAGTCTATACTATTAAAATTATAGTTAAGTCACCATTAATTTTAATGAAAGTGATTAAAATGCCTTTTATTATATTTTTTATGTAAAATAATTTAATTTTTGAAATTTGATAAAATTTACATGTTAATCTCTATAAATTATAATCATTAAAAATATAGATTAATTATTTTAAGGCCCTTAAAAATTTTAATTAATTATAAAATTATCCAAATATTTCACAAAATAATTCTTAAATATTTAATTATTTACAAATAAGCCCTAATATTTTTGATAATTAATAAACATATAAGGATTAGTTTTTAAATAGTTATAATTATTAAAGTATGAATTAATTACTTTAAGATTCTTATATTTTTCTTAATTACAAATTTATCCTTATATAAGATAAAACATGAATACAATTTATACAATTTTGTAAAATTAACTATTAATTATGTTAAAAATTTTAGCATGTAATTTATCAATTTTAAATTTATAAAATTAAAACAATTAATATTGACAATTGATTATCACGAATTTTATGTAAATTTTATCATGATAATAATAAAAATATATTTATTATATGTACAATAGTTTCGTGTATATCTCATCTCATTATAGCAATAATAATAATAGAAATATATTTATTACATATCATCATTAAATTTATAAAATTAACTAGTTGTTTTGCATTATTTTTTATTTTAATAACATAATTTTAATATTTTTTATATTTTATATGTTTAAAATCGTAGTATATATTTTATATTTGCGGGTGAGGTCCAACTTGTATTATAAAAAGAATCAAACCACAATAATCACTAATATTAAAATTCATTTTATGATTTTTTTAGGAATCAAACCAATTTTGTATAATTGTGGGTTCATTGTAATTTTATTAATTGTCACGACCCAACCTATGGGCCGGACCGGCACTAGGACCTGGGCCGGCATAAAGCCCTCGAGGCCCGTAGTAAGCCTTACTGTTCTTAAATCTATAACCAAGGCCCAAAAACTTAGGCCCAACATGTAAATAAAATAAAATATTTTTATTCGGGTCAACCCAACCCGATAACCATCAAAAACTGAAATAAGGGGAGCCTCGCTCAACCCTGTTACCACTACTTACAAATTGTTTAATTACCACACAAATCTTCATTTATTAATCTCAAAATTTTAAATTAACACGATTTCTAATAAGGTTCACACTATTACTAACACATGCGGAGTTCTAGATTTCAAATTTTGAAAAATAATAAAACAATTAAATAGCCGACGTTAAACCTGCAAGGAAGAAAGCAGGTTGCTCTGTAAAGGAACTCCTCCTGTAGCCTAGAAAAATAGGTGAACATGTAACGCCCTCACCGTAGGTAGTCCGTACATTTTACTGTTCTGACGACTAATGTCCTGTTTCGGACACCGGGATGTCCGAACTAAACTTAAACTATAGTGTGGAGACATAAATTAATGAAATAAATATTAAAAAAACATAGGAATAATAGAAAAAAAAATAAATTAAAGTTTAGAGAATTTATAAATTGGTATAAAATAATAAAAAAATAACCCGATGAGCACCATGAAAGGCATTTTGGTCATTTCACCCCTAGAGGTGAATTTTGACTTAAATGTCAAATTAAAATTTGAAAATAGAATAATTAACATTAATTAAAATTTATGAAATAGATTAGGAAAAAGAGAAAAGGAAAGAAAGGAAAAGAAAGGAAAGGAAAAGAAAAGAAAAGGAAAGGAAAGGCTTAGGAAAATTCAAAAAAAAAAAAGTATATAAATAGACACAAGAAGACAAACCCCACCAACCCCAAGCTTCCATCTTCTTCTTC
Source organism: Hevea brasiliensis (assembly GCF_030052815.1). NCBI lineage: Eukaryota > Viridiplantae > Streptophyta > Magnoliopsida > Malpighiales > Euphorbiaceae > Hevea > Hevea brasiliensis. Next base: position 64,790 of record NW_026615301.1, read on the forward strand.
CCTCTTCTCTCTCTCTCTCCCTCTCTTGGAAACCGTCCACCGTGGGAGCTCTCTCCCTCCATTTTTGTTCTTCTTAAAGCTTGATTTTCCAAGCTTTCTCCTCCCCAAAACCCATAGACCCCTTCACAAAAAATTTAGCCCACACCATAAGGAAGCTTTAGATACCCATAAGAAGAAGAAAGATTAAAGTTTGAAGTGGGTCACAAGAGGTTAGTGCACTAATCCCTCTTCTTCTCTTTATTAAACATGAAAAGCATGTTTAGCTAAGCATAAATACCATTAAAACAAAAAGAAAATCTAGAGGAAAGAACCCTTGAATTTTTGGCAGCCATGGAACTTGAAGTTTATTGCTTTTAAGTGATGAAAAATGGTTCCATGAGAATGTGTAATTAGTTGAAATGTTTGGGTGTTTGATTGTGTAGTGTTTTTGTAAATTTGAAACTTTGAAAACTAGGGTTTGTGTAAATGTTGAGGACTTTGTGTAAAATGTTGAAATTGACCTATTGGGATGAGATTGTTGCTTATAGAAGTGTATTGCATGCAAATTGAAGTAAGGAAGTTGGAGGAGATTGAGTTTTGGAAGTGTCAATTTTCTGCAGGTTGTGTTTGTTGAGGGCAGTGTACATTTTAGGCCATAAATAAAATTGTGTGACCCCAATTGGTATGAGGCCAATTGGAGGTGAAACTAGACCCAAAATAGCCCATTTTCCATGAAGAAACCATGCCCAAATTCTGTCCAAAACTTGACCTAAATACTGCCCAAATTCGGATTTCCCTGCAACCCAACCCAGAAAATGACCAAATGAACAGTACATGTTCATTTGGTCATAACTCTCTCTATACTGGTCCAATTGACGTAAAATTTTAACCATGGAAAGCTTAGACATAGGGCTACATTTTTCATGAAGACCACTTAACCCAGTTTTTCCTTTAACAAATTCAAATTGTTAGCACAAGTTGGGTCACTGAAACTGCCAACCCAGAAAAATGACCAAATGAACAGTACGTGTTCATTTGGTCATAACTCTCTCTATACTGGTCCAATTGACCTAAAATTTTAACCATGGAAAGTTTAGACATAGGGCTACATTTTTCATGAGGACCACTTAACCCAGTTTTGCCTTTAACAAATTCAAATTGTTAGCACAAGTTGGGTCACTGAAACTGCCAACCCAGAAAATGACCAAATGAACAGTACGTGTTCATTTGGTCATAACTCTCTCTATACTGGTCCAATTGACGTAAAATTTTAACCATGGAAAGTTTAGACATAGGGCTACATTTTTCATGAGGACCACTTAACTCAGTTTGGCTTTTAACCAAATCAAATTGCTAGCACAAGTTGAGTCACTAAAACTGCCAACCCATAAATTGTCTAAAATACTGTTCCTTTGGTATGCTTGACCAGTTTTGGCAAAAATGCCATAACTTGGTCTCCAAAGCTGCAAATTGAGTGAAACTAGTGCCAAAAGTTTTATAAGACATAGCACAACAATTTTTATGTTTTGACCAAGCTCTAGAAACCATTGCATCCTAGGGAAAATATTAGCCAAATTTAGGAATTGAAATCTAGAAAATGTTAAGTTGAACCCAGAATGCCATTTGATACCTGTGTGTTCATTTGGCCATAACTCCCACTAGGAAATTCCATTTGAGATTTGCCAATATGATCTAGAAACATGATACTTAGGGCTACAATATTGATTTAGACACCTTTGCCAAATTCTAAGTGTAAAGACCCTAAAAAGAGGGTCAAACATACTGCCCTGAAGTTGATTTTTGCCCTTATAGGACTGAGAGTCCAGGTTAATACATTGACCATAACTCACTATACCAAGCTTGAAAAATTATGAAATTGTACCTGAGAGTCCCTAAGACATAGAGGAACATATCTTGTGGAGGAACCTAAGTCTAAAAATGACAATAAAATGATCAAATGACTGGTCAAAGTTTATTGACTAGAAATTGTAAATTCTGGACAGCTTAGAGGCAAAGGGACCAGTTATGGTATTTTGACCATAACTTGAGTTCTATAACTCCAAATTCAGTGATTCAAAAACTGAAATTCAAGTTTAAACATAGAGGAACAATTGTTATGAAGGAAGTGTGACTAAATAGACATCCTAACCTAGTCAAATTCCTAGATAAAGATAACACATCAACATGAACCTAAAGAAAGGTTCATGGGAAAAATGCTATATATGATAATTAAAATACTCATAAGGATAATTAAATATTAAAAATGATATGAATATGTAAATTGGGACTAATGTCTCATTAATATGAAATTAATGGTACCAATGAACAGTACTAGAAAATAGTAACAGTGAATAGTGCTAAAATAATTAAAAATGTTTAATTGCCCATAGTATACCTAGACTTATTTATTTAGTTTGGATAAATTGGTATACCAATTAGGGACCACAGATAGCAGTACTGCTTACAGAGCAAATCATGAACTGACAATATATGTCTGATATGATTGTTCTACAGGCTATATGCCTATTTACTGGCCATTGTGCCTACTTTATTTCTGGCTTTACAAGCCTGACAGCGGGTCTCGTGCCCGACAGCTGGCCTCGTGCCTGACAGATGTATACAGGGTAGACATATGGCTGTCTAACCCGTATACTCCCGTGTATCCAGCTTTTATAATTTGTTATAGGTTTCTTGGGCATTGATAATAATTAATTAATACTGAATATACAATAAGTAAATAGGAAAGATCTCAATAATTTTAATTGATTCCAAAGTGTAATAAAAAAAAAATGTAAAAGACCCAAAATTTATGATTTGTAAATATTAATTCAATTGTTTAATTATTGTTATTATAAATTATGCACCACTAAGCGTTATGCTTAGCGCGTTGGTTTTCCATCGCGTAGGTACTGAAGATCAGCAGCCGCCACAGTAGTATTCGGACAGAGTTCCGACCAGATCTGCCACCGATCAGAGTCACCTCACCAGTCTTTTGTATTTTGGTAGGGCCCATGTATAGACTAGTATTTTGGTTCATTATGTCTAGTCATGATGTATTTTATTTTGGACTTGTAATTAAACTTTGAGATTGAAATGAAAACTTGTAATTTATTATCTATGAATTTCTATATGAATGCAATAGATAATACTTCATTTTTAGATCTCATAAATAATTGAAAATGATATGATACAAGAGAATATGATATGGAAATGTGTGAAATGAATATGGACATGTTAATAGGTGATAGTGGAACCCGCATGATGCTAATAAAATAGGGAAGGCTCTGTCCGGGTCTCCACAGAAATAAGATATAAAAAAAAAAAAAAAATTTCTACACAGAAATTACCTGATTTAAATGACATTAAAATTTATAATAGACATGACAAGACAAGATAGGGTGCTCCGGCACCGAATGTGGCACTTCTTGCTCGGCTATACAATAGACGGGTAAGGGGCGTCACATTTAGTGGTATCAGAGCAGAGGTTTAGGCGGTCCTAGACCTAGATAGATAGAAAGAAATAGTTGCATCACATGCATGGGCCTTTAGATAGAGTTGAGGTGACATTAATGTAGATTTGTTCTTTATCTGTTTTATAGGATCGATGGCATCTGATCCTTCAGAGCACGGACCTCCAGGACCGATAGAGGAGGAAGTAGAGAGTCATGCACCTGCACTTGCGTTTAGTCAGGGGCACAGTAGCAGTAGAGCAGAACCATCGTTGGGTACTTTAGTAAGGACACAACAGGCCTTCCTAGAGCAAATGACTCAATTGCTCCATCAAGTCACTGGAGCTATGCCACCACCAACCCTTTAGGTCACCAGGTGAATTATAGATTATCAACAAAAAAGGATTGTGTTAAAGATAACAGATGGAAATGAGAAGGAAGTTCTATATGAGATGAAAGAAGATGAGTACAGAACTGGTTGAAAAAAAGAGTTAGTCTATTGGGATTATACCGTGGTGACTATGCAATGCTCTTGATGTTTGTGCTGTAAGCTGCAGATTACAGTATCGACTTGGGACTATTGTGTAGAGCTACGTATTTCCAATAGTAAATCGAGATAAGGATAAGATTGTAGAACTAGGATTAATAAGATAGACAAAAAAAAAAAAAAAGTAAAGTATTATAACACAAAAAGGTGAAAAGACAAGGAGATAGCGGTCCCTCGATTAATTACACTGAGTAAATTTCGAGGACGAAATTTTATTTAGAGGGGAAGAATTGTAACGCCCTCACCGTAGGTAGTCCGTACATTTTACTGTTCTGACGACTAATGTCTGTTCGGACAGTCAGGATGTCTGGAACTACACTTAAACTATAGTGAGGAGACATAAATTAATGAAATAAATATTAAAAAAACATAGGAATAATAGAAAAAAAAATAAATTAAAGTTTAGAGAATTTATAAATTGGTATAAAATAATAAAAAAATAACCCGATGAGCACCATGAAAGGCATTTTGGTCATTTCACCCCTAGAGGTGAATTTTGACTTAAATGTCAAATTAAAATTTGAAAATAGAATAATTAACATTAATTAAAATTTATGAAATAGATTAGGAAAAAGAGAAAAGGAAAGAAAGGAAAAGAAAGGAAAGGAAAAGAAAAGAAAAGGAAAGGAAAGGCTTAGGAAAATTCAAAAAAAAAAAAAGTATATAAATAGACACAAGAAGACAAACCCCACCAACCCCAAGCTTCCATCTTCTTCTTCCCTCTTCTCTCTCTCTCTCCCTCTCTTGGAAACCGTCCACCATGGGAGCTCTCTCCCTCCATTTTTGTTCTTCTTAAAGCTTGATTTTCCAAGCTTTCTCCTCACCAAAACCCATAGACCCCTTCACAAAAAATTTAGCCCACACCATAAGGAAGCTTTAGATACCCATAAGAAGAAGAAAGATTAAAGTTTGAAGTGGGTCACAAGAGGTTAGTGCACTAATCCCTCTTCTTCTCTTTATTAAACATGAAAAGCATGTTTAGCTAAGCATAAATACCATTAAAACAAAAAGAAAATCTAGAGGAAAGAACCCTTGAATTTTTGGCAGCCATGGAACTTGAAGTTTATTGCTTTTAAGTGATGAAAAATGGTTCCATGAGAATGTGTAATTAGTTGAAATGTTTGGGTGTTTGATTGTGTAGTGTTTTTGTAAATTTGAAACTTTGAAAACTAGGGTTTGTGTAAATGTTGAGAACTTTATGTAAAATGTTGAAATTGACCTATTGGGATGAGATTGTTGCTTATAGAAGTGTATTGCATGCAAATTGAAGTAAGGAAGTTGGAGGAGATTGAGTTTTGGAAGTGTCAATTTTCTGCAGGTTGTGTTTGTTGAGGGCAGTGTACATTTTAGGCCATAAATAAAATTGTGTGACCCCAATTGGTATGAGGCCAATTGGAGGTGAAACTAGACCCAAAATAGCCCATTTTCCATGAAGAAACCATGCCCAAATTCTGTCCAAAACTTGACCTAAATACTGCCCAAATTCGGATTTCCCTGCAACCCAACCTAGAAAATGACCAAATGAACAGTACATGTTCATTTGGTCATAACTCTCTCTATACTGGTCCAATTGACGTAAAATTTTAACCATGGAAAGTTTAGACATAGGGCTACATTTTTCATGAAGACCACTTAACCCAGTTTTGCCTTTAACAAATTCAAATTGTTAGCACAAGTTGGGTCACTGAAACTGGCAACCCAGAAAAATGACCAAATGAACAGTACGTGTTCATTTGGTCATAACTATCTCTATACTGGTCCAATTGACCTAAAATTTTAACCATGGAAAGTTTAGACATAGGGCTACATTTTTCATGAAGACCACTTAACCCAGTTTTGCCTTTAACAAATTCAAATTGTTAGCACAAGTTGGGTCACTGAAACTGCCAACCCAGAAAATGACCAAATGAACAGTACGTGTTCATTTGGTCATAACTCTCTCTATACTGGTCCAATTGACCTAAAATTTTAACCATGGAAAGTTTAGACATAGGGCTACATTTTTCATGAAGACCACTTAACTCAGTTTGGCTTTTAACCAAATCAAATTGTTAGCACAAGTTGAGTCACTAAAACTGCCAACCCAGAAATTGTCTAAAATACTGTTCCTTTGGTATGCTTGACCAGTTTTGGCAAAAATGCCATAACTTGGTCTCCAAAGCTGCAAATTGAGTGAAACTAGTGCCAAAAGTTTTATAAGACATAGCACAACAATTTTTATGTTTTGACCAAGCTCTAGAAACCATTGCATCCTAGGGAAAATATTAGCCAAATTTAGGAATTGAAATCTAGAAAATGTTAAGTTGAACCCAGAATGCCATTTGATACCTGTGTGTTCATTTGGCCATAACTCCCACTAGGAAATTCCATTTGAGATTTGCCAATATGATCTAGAAACATGATACTTAGGGCTACAATATTGATTTAGACACCTTTGCCAAATTCTAAGTGTAAAGACCCTAAAAAGAGGGTCAAACATACTGCCCTGAAGTTGATTTTTGCCCTTATAGGACTGAGAGTCCAGGTTAATACATTGACCATAACTCACTATACCAAGCTTGAAAAATTATGAAATTGTACCTGAGAGTCCCTAAGACATAGAGGAACATATCTTGTGGAGGAACCTAAGTCTAAAAATGACAATAAAATGATCAAATGACTGGTCAAAGTTTATTGACTAGAAATTGTAAATTCTGGACAGCTTAGAGGCAAAGGGACCAGTTATGGTATTTTGACCATAACTTGAGTTCTATAACTCCAAATTCAGTGATTCAAAACTGAAATTCAAGTTTAAACATAGAGGAACAATTGTTATGAAGGAAGTGTGACTAAATAGACATCCTAACCTAGTCAAATTCCTAGATAAAGATAACACATCAACATGAACCTAAAGAAAGGTTCATGGGAAAAATGCTATATATGATAATTAAAATACTCATAAGGATAATTAAATATTAAAAATGATATGAATATGTAAATTGGGACTAATGTCTCATTAATATGAAATTAATGGTACCAATGAACAGTACTAGAAAATAGTAATAGTGAATAGTGCTAAAATAATTAAAAATGTTTAATTGCCCATAGTATACCTAGACTTATTTATTTAGTTTGGATAAATTGGTATACCAATTAGGGACCACAGATAGCAGTACTGCTTACAGAGCAAATCATGAACTGACAATATATGTCTGATATGATTGTTCTACAGGCTATATGCCTATTTACTGGCCATTGTGCCTACTTTATTTCTGGCTTTACAAGCCTGACAGCGGGTCTCGTGCCCGACAGCTGGCCTCGTGCCTGACAGATGTATACAGGTGATGCGTCCCAACCGCAAGTGCACGGGTCGTACAAGTAGTATAGAAAAAATATCGATCCCACGAGGAGTCGTGTTAATGATTGAATTTTTGATATAAAAGTTGACTAAATCGAAGTATTTAAAGTAGTAAATTAATGGGTAATGGGATATGCAATTTAAATGTGCAAAATTAATATTCTATTCAACAATGTATTAATTAAACTAAAATTGCATCAAATTGAAGTAAGCAAGTTCAAATATGGCAATATTCAAAATGGCAAGTAATTAAATTCGATTAGAAATTAACAATGATAAAAGCGATTAGGAGTTCGTGATTTCATATTCAAGCTATTTTGGGATTTTTCCTAACTAGCCCAATCCATGAAATTTATGGGTTTAAAGGAGATTAATTCTAAAATCCTTTGAAAACTCTTTCGAGTGAGACAAAGAGTGCCTTAATTAACTTAATCCTACTTTCGTGGAGTTAAAATTAACCAAGACCCATTAGGTTCTTTAATCAATCTATTAAAACCCTCTTAACCCTTAGTCTATTTCTAGATCTAAGTTAATTAAGTCCAATTTCTTGATTAACTATCACTTGGTTTTCTCCTTTGATTGCTTCAACCAAGGATTAAGAACATAACTTAATGGGGCCCTTCATTAAGCATGTGAATAAGCATACAAGAAATGGATTAAACCTCATAAATTCATTAAATTGGGACTAACCCAGTTCAAATCCACAAAAATAACTAAAATATTACATCCCTTACTCCAGAATCAAAAGTAAACTACTCACTATCCATAATGATTACAAGATATGATGAGTTTAAATGGAAATAAAGCTTTAATCTAAGCTACAGTAAGAAATTAAACACTAGAAATTTAGAAAAATGTAAAGGAAGGAAGAAATCTGCAAATCTTGGTTAAAAATGGTGTGGAAGGTGAAAATGACTCCTCAAATTCTGCCTCTCTTCTCCTCTTCTTCTTTTCTCCTTGCCTCCCTTCTAAAATGAGAAAATGGGACTATTTATAGCATTTTTCTGACATGGAGCCCTAAAATGGTATGTTCTAGGAGGAATTATTTGAGGGAATCTCACCTTGACTCATTAATGAACTCTTCATGGATTGCATAAGTGGTGCATAAGTTATGCGATCCCTTATGCGATTTTGGCTGATTCTGGTCACTTATGCGAAAGCATGACTTAGTGCATAGGTTATGCACAATTTCGTGAATGTGCATAAGGGAGGCGAGAATGTGCATAAGCTATGCGATCTCCTTATGCACATTTAATTTGGTTCGAAGCGATGATCTTTCTCCTTATGCGGTCTGCATAGCTTATGCGACAAGTTATGCACAGTTTGGTCAATGCATATTTCAGCTTGAAAACTTGTTTTTGACATCTTTTGGCTGTAGAAGACACTCCTCAATGGCAAAAATTATCTTCAGTCCTTCAAAACACCATTTTTCCTACAAAACAAAGTAAAAATTACAAATTAATCCAAAATCGACAATTATGAAAAACTAACTAATTAACTAATAAAATTAGCTAAAAATGACTAATAATCAAATAAAAATGGTTATGAAATTAAACCTAAATGATTATGCAAAATGTATGCATCAAATACCCCCAAACTCAAGCTTTTGCTTGTCCTCAAGCAAACTTTAAAATGAAATGCAAAAAATTTTTGGGGGTGCCTTATCCAAAGAACTATGAAAATCACCTATTAAAGTAACTTAACACACCTTCAGCCATACCAGCAATCCATATACCCATCCTTCAAAATGCAAAGAATCTAATGCTTATCCAAGCTTTCACCGCTTAGCCATCAAGTCAATTATCATTCAAAATCCCCAAACCAACAAATCAAAAGAGATAGTCATGCTCAAAAAGAATTCTAGGACAATTGATAACCAAAGTATCTCAACATGGAATGATAGAATTGAATGAATAGATGAATAGTTTTCCAATCCCATAGGCAAATTCCCTACTCCTATCTCCACTAATGTAGCAAGTACTATCAAGAGATCAAAGGTCTTTTTAGGGATGTAATGAGGCCATGGGGTTTAAAATGAGGCTAAGAAGAAAGATGGGTAAAAAGTATTCAAAGCATGAGAATATTTTCAATTTTTAAACATAAGGTACACTTCTTATTTTATTATAATTTTTTTTCTTTTTCTTCTTTTTTTCTTTTTTTTGTATATATGGAGGAGAGAAGTACACAATGAGAATTGTCAAGTGCTAGCATAGTTTACAAAACACATAAAAATGGAGGGACATTTTGATACTTTAGACTTGTATTTTGCATTTTCTTTTGATGATTGTCCCTAAAAATGCCACCCCCAAACTCATTTCTTTTAATACTTTGGGTGGATTTCTTTCATTTTGAATGGCAATAGTGAAAAGCACATATACTAGCACTTTTACAAGATGACAAGCACTTCTTCTCCCTTTTTTTTTGTATATTTTTTCTTTTTTTTTTTTATTTTTTTAGAAAGTGTACCTAATATTCAATATTATTCTCATGAAAAGGGTTGGAGTGTTTGGTTCATTGGCTAGGTAGCAATAAGGATTTCAAGAAAAATTAGGGATAAAAAGGCTCAAAGGGGTTTTCAAAGGTCAATTTTAATTAGGAAAAAGGGCCAAAGGTTTAAAATGAGAAGGTTTAAATCAAAGAATGCCTAATCATCTCTCTTTTCAAGTATAAGCTGATATTTCGCCTTGAAAGGTTTAGAAAATTTGTTCTAGGATTGGTGAGACATCATTTGACTACCTTATATCCAATAACTCCCTCTAAACACTCCAATCTCTAAAGGACTAGTTGGGTGGCTTTTTGGCTAAGAAGATATAGGCAAGGGATAAACACTTCAAAACTTTGCACCTCTTAGGAAACTTTCGATCCACAAACCCAACTAAAGGTAAGTCAAATCACTCTCATAGGCAACTTTTCAATACTCAAGGGATTTGGCAAAAGATTTTAATGCATGATGCATGATTCCTAAAAATGAGCAATGCATTAACTAAATGGAAGAAGTCTATTTGTGTGCAAAGTGTATAATTTCTAAGTGATGTATAATGTGTGTGTAAATGTGTTATGTATATGTATGTATGGATGTATATGTAAAATATTTACAATATATGTAAATGAAATGGGATGAGATGTTCCTATACTCAAAATGTAAAAAAAATGAAGCAAAAATCAAAATGAATGTGCACCCCCAAACTCAAAATTAGACATTGTCCTCAATGTCTCAAGTAGTGCATTATCAAAATTCAAAGTAAAGAGAAATTACCAGGAATTGTGAAATTTAAGAGCAAAAGGAAAGAGTTACCTGGTATAGAGCAGATGAGAATTCAAGGAATAATGGTGATGCATAAGAGGCTGTACAGGTTATGCAGAGTAAAGTGCTGTCCAAAACATGTGCATAAGTAGGGTGCATAAGCCGTGCGGTTCTGCATGAGTGGCAATAAGGGTTGCATAGGCTATGTAAAATATTTGCAAATTTTTTTTTTTTTTTTTTTTGGTCATGCGGAAGTGCATAAGTTATGCACTCTCCTTATGCAAGTCTCGTGAGTTTTAACTTTTCCGAACATGTGCATAAGTAGGGTGCATAAGCGTGCGATTACGCATGAGTGGCAATAAGGGTTGCATAGGCTATGTAAAATATTTCAAAATTTTTTTTTTTTTGGTCATGCTTAAGTGAATAAGTTATGCACTCTCCTTATGCAAGTCTGAGATTGTTTTAACTTTTCCAGAACATGTGCATAAGTAGGGTGCATAAGCCGTGCGGTTCTGCATGAGTGGCAATAAGGGTTGCATAGGCTATGTAAAATATTTGCAAAATTTTTTTTTTTTTTTGGTCATGCGGAAGTGCATAAGTTATGCACTCTCCTTATGCAAGTCTCAGCAGGTTTTAACTTTTCCAGAACATGTGCATAAGTAGGGTGCATAAGCCGTGCGGTTCTGCATGAGTGGCAATAAGGGTTGCATAGGCTATGTAAAATATTTGCAAATTTTTTTTTTTTTTTTTTTTTTTTTGGTCATGCGGAAGTGCATAAGTTATGCACTCTGCTTATGCACTCTTCGGTGGGTTTTGAAATTTTGAGGAGCGAAGTCATGCGGGAGTGCATAAGTTATGCACTCCCCTTATGCATCTCTCGGCAGAAGTGGTTGTTCAGAAAATCGGGTCATGCAGAAGTGCATAGGTTATGCACTCTGCTCATGCACTGTTCGGCAATTTTTGGAATTTTGGGTTGGTGGTCATGCAGATGTGCATAGGTTATGCACTCTGCTTATGCACCCCTCGGCAGAATTGGAAATTCAGAGTTTTTGGTTATGCAGAAGTGCATAACTTATGCACCTTCCTTATGCACCCCTCGGCAAGTTTGATTTTTCTGGGTTTCTGGTCATGCAGAAGTGCATAACTTATGCACCTTCCTTATGCACCCTTCGGCAGGTTTGATTTTTCTGGGTTTCTGGTCATGCAGAAGTGCATAGGTTATGCACTCTGCTTATGCACCCTTCGGCAGAATTGGAGTTTTGGATTTTTGGTTATGCAGAAGTGCATAAGTCATGCACTCTCCTTATGCAAACTTCGGCAGAGAGAGAAAATGAAGGATTTGAAGTTATGCAAATGTGCATAAGTCATGCACTCACCTTATGCAAGGTTTGACAGATATGAAATTTGACAAAATGAGGTTATGCAGAGTTGCATAAGCTATGCACTCTCCTTATGCACTTGCAATAAAGGTGGAAAATGGCAAGAATTGTGGTTATGCAGGATTGCATAAGCTATGCAGTTGCTTATGCACAAGTTAGCAAGATCAAGAATGCAATAGAACATGGATTGCAAGTGTGAAAAATACCCTAGAATGAGGAAATATAATTCCATGAAGCATAAACCATGAGAAGTTTCACCAAAAACACATCAATATATACAAAGTATATCAAAAAGGCATCACACAAGCATGTAAAAATGGATCCTACATAAAAGACCTTTGAGAACTATGCCATTTTAAGACAAATTCTGCAAATCAACATTTAGCACATAAAACTCCATAAAATTTGCATGAAGTTGCATCTAACCACAAATGATGAAATGAAGTTTCCAAGTTTTGCCAAGAAAATGCAGCATTTTTACCTTGAATCCTACAACCCAAAGAAGCTCAAAACTGCAAAAATGACTCACTTACCACCATATTAAGATTAAAATCACACATACTTAAAAGTCTCACACCCAACCTCACCAAAAACACAAGCCATCTGCTGCAAACACCCTCTTTGCTGCGAATTTCTTTTCCTCTCTGCATAAACCAGTTGCGGCTCAAGGATGAGAATCTATCTGCTGCAGACTTTTCCTTTTCTGCAGATTGCATTTTTTTCTCTGCAATAACCAGATTGCAGCTCCCAATAGTTCACCAGCCTTTCTTCATTGATATACATCTACAAGGGACAAGATTTAATAATGTCAAAAATTGAATTTGAGGAAATTTAAGATAAAAACAAAATTAATGAAAATGAAAGTAAATCAACAAAAGCAAAATAAAAGGACTTGGGATGCCTCCCAAGAGCGCTAATTTATAGTCCTTAGCTAGACTCTTTTCATGTTTCATGGTGGCTGAAATTGGAATTTGTTGCCTCTGTTTCCAATAGGTGCTTCAATGAATCTATACTTCATTTTCTTTCCATCACATGAGAAGATCCTTGTTGCTTTGTCTAAAAATCCGACCATTTCTTTCTTGACAACCTTTGGTGCATCTTTTTCTTTGAGAGATGGTTGCTTTACTTCACTTTTCTCCACTTCCTCAACTTGAAAGATTGGTGCCATAGGACAAGGTGGATTACTATTCAAATCTTGTGCAAATGCAGCCTCTTTTGGATTTTCATCATTGATACTCCTTCATGGATAAGACAACTTTCAAGAGAAGCCTTGGATAGCTCTTTCTAAAGTGCTCTTTTACTAACTCATCAACTATATCAATTCTCAAACAAGAGTCTACATCTTCATGTTGCTTCTTCTTATCATTGCCAATATTGAAGACTAAGCGATCCTCTCCGATTCTAAGAGTAAGCTTTTCACCTTTCACGTCAATCAAAGCACCACCGTAGCCAGAAAGGCCTCCCAAAATGATTGGCATATGAGAATCCTCTTCCATGTCCAAATGACAAAGTCAATCGGGATGTAAAATTTTCCAACCTTCTGGTATATTTTCCAAGATCCCTTCGATATTTAATTGATCTCGCCAATCAAGAGAAATGTGGGTTGGCTTAAGATCTCCCATGTTAAGCTTCTCATAGATGGAGAGGGGCATAAGGCTTACACTAGCCCCTAAATCACATAAAGCTTTTATAGAACATGATTCCCCAATATGGCATGGAATTGAAAAACTCCCTGGATCCTTGAGCTTTGGTGGAAGTTTCCTTTGGAGGATAGCACTGCATTCCTCGATTAAGGCTCTGATCTCATAATATTCAAGTCTTCTTTTGTTTGATAGAATTTCTTTAAAAAACTTAGCATAAGAAGGCATTTGGGAAAGATCATCGATAAAAGGCACATTTATATATATCTTCTTCAAAACCTCTAATAACTTCCAAAATAGATTATAAAGCTTGGCTTTTGAAATCTCTGTGGAAAGGGAAGTCGTGGCTTGTAAGGCTCGAGGTATATATTTCTCTTCTTTCTCTCCAACCTCCTCTTTACCTTTTCTTGCACTCCCTTTTTCACTCTTTTGTTTTTCATCTCCTCAAAATCTTCCTCATTTTCTCTCTTTTCAATTTTTTCACTCTTCTCATTATGCACTATTTTACCACTCCTCAGTGTGATGGCATGACATTGCTCGCTTGGATTTTCTGTTTGACTAGGAAGTTTTCCCATAGAATTGGTACTTGATGAGCATGCTTGTTGTGCAATCTGATTTTCCAAAGATCCTATTGTGTGTTTGCATTTGTTCCAGCCTTGCTTTCATCTCTCTCAACTCTTCATCACGCTTAATTTGATTAGCAAGAATTTGTTGTAATAAAGCCTGTGGTGGAACTTTGTTCTTCTTTGTCTTGGTAAAGGTGCGATTTGCATTCTTTTCTTGAAAACTAGGTGGTGGTTGCCTAGGTTGTTGGTATTGATGCTCTTGTTGTTGTGATGAAAAGTTCCGAGTTGAAGCTTGATTTTGCTGATTCTCCCATGAAAAATTGGGATGATTCCTCCAAGCATATGAAGGATAATCTACTCCACAGCTCATTGTTCCTTCTGCATAAGTAACTTGTTGAGAACTTCCAGAGCATGATGATGAACTGACTAGCATACTTAAATCCTCCATTTTCTTAGCAAGGACATTAGTGAGTGCATCAAATTTGGCATTGATCATGTTGAATGGATCAAGCTCATACATTCCAGCAACTTGCCTTTTTTGAGTTGGAGTTGACCCTCTTGGACTACTCCATAGATGACTGTTCTTTGCTATTTTCTCTAATAACTCATAAGCTTCATCTTCATGCTTAATGATGAATTCCCCTCCAGTTTGAGCATCAATGATTCCTCTGATAGCAGGAGTGACATTTGTGTAAAAATTCTGGTTTATCATCCATTTAGGAATGGCATGATGTGGACATTGTCTCTCCAACTCCTTCCATCTCATCCATGACTCATAAAGAGTCTCATCTTCTCTTGGTCTAAAAGCAATCATTTGATTCCTCAACTCTTGAGTTTTTCTAGGTGGAAAGTATTGGGCAAGAAATACATCAGTGAGCTGCTCCCAATTTGTAATTGAGTTGTGAGGTAAAGAATCAAGCCAATCCAATGCTCTATCTTTCAAAGAGAATGGAAACAATTTTAGCCTTGCTGCATCATCAGATACTCCAGGTTGTTTTTGCATGTCACAAATCATAGCAAACTTCTTCCGATGTGTGTGTGGATTTTCAGAAGGATGACCCCCAAATTGAGAATTCTGAATCATTTGAAGGACTCCAAAATCCATCTTGTAACTATTTACATCAATTCTTGGTCTTGCTATGCTCTCTCTCAAGTCATCAAAACGAGGAAAAGCATGATCCATCATACTTCCCCTAGGCACCTTAGCATTAACAACTTCTTCACCATGGGCTGCATTTTCATTATTTTGACTATTTCCAGCATTACCAACACCAATTCTAATTCTTTCATCAGCCATGTCTGCTTCTAATTCAGTTTCTATCAAGGCTTCTTTTCTTTTTCTGGTTTCTTTCTTGTTGGCCTTACAAAATTTCTCAATTTAAGGGTTGAATAATAAGGATGTATCACTTGTGCTTCTAGCTCTTCTCATAAAAGATTAAGAGTACCTGAAAAAGAACAAACAAACACAAAATGAAAAGATAATAGAGATAAAACTAAAAAACAACTAAAATGATCAAGAATTCAATCTTAAACAAACAACTCCCCGGCAACGGCGCCAAAAACTTGATGCGTCCCAACCGCAAGTGCACGGGTCGTACAAGTAGTATAGAAAAATATCGATCCCACGAGGAGTCGTGTTAATGATTGAATTTTTGATATAAAAGTTGACTAAATCGAAGTATTTAAAGTAGTAAATTAATGGGTAATGGGATATGCAATTTAAATGTGCAAAATTAATATTCTATTCAACAATGTATTAATTAAACTAAAATTGCATCAAATTGAAGTAAGCAAGTTCAAATATGGCAATATTCAAAATGGCAAGTAATTAAATTCGATTAGAAATTAACAATGATAAAAAGCGATTAGGAGTTCAGATTTTATATTCAAGCTATTTTGGGATTTTCCCTAGCTAGCCCAATCCATGAAATTTATGGGTTTAAAGGAGATTAATTCTAAAATCCTTTGAAAACTCTTTCGAGTGAGACAAAGAGTGCCTTAATTAACTTAATCCTACTTTCGTGGAGTTAAAATTAACCAAGACCCATTAGGTTCTTTAATCAATCTATTAAAACCCTCTTAACCCTTAGTCTATTTCTAGATCTAAGTTAATTAAGTCCAATTTCTTGATTAACTATCACTTGGTTTTCTCCTTTCGGTGCTTCAACCAAGGATTAAGAACATAACTTAATGGGGCCCTTCATTAAGCATGTGAATAAGCATACAAGAAATGGATTAAACCTCATAAATTCATTAAATTGGGACTAACCCAGTTCAAATCCACAAAAATAACTAAAATATTACATCCCTTACTCCAGAATCAAAAGTAAACTACTCACTATCCATAATGATTACAAGATATGATGAGTTTAAATGGAAATAAAGCTTTAATCTAAGCTACGAAGTAAGAAATTAAACACTAGAAATGTAGAAAAATGTAAAGGAAGGAAGAAATCTGCAAATCTTGGTTAAAAATGGTGTGGAAGGTGAAAATGACTCCTCAAATTCTGCCTCTCTTCTCCTCTTCTTCTTTTCTCCTTGCCTCCCTTCTAAAATGAGAAAATGGGACTATTTATAGCATTTTTCTGACATGGAGCCCTAAAATGGTATGTTCTAGGAGGAATTATTTGAGGGAATCTCTGCCACTCATTAATGAACTCTTCATGGGATGCATAAGTGGGTGCATAAGTTATGCGATCCCTTATGCTGATTTTAACTGGTTCGGGGTCCCTGATGCGAAGCTGCATGACTTGGGGCAGAGGTTATGCACAATTTCGTGAATGTGCATAAGGGAGGCGAGAATGTGCATAAGCTATGCAGTCTCCTTATGCACATTTCGTTTGGTTCTGAACGATGATCTTTCTCCTTATGCAGATCTGCATAGCTTATGCGGCAAGTTATGCCAGTTTGGTCAATGCATATTTCAGCTTGAAAACTTGTTTTTGACATCTTTTTGCTGTAGAAGACACTCCTCAATGGCAAAATTCTCTTTAGTCCTTCAAAAACACCATTTTTCCTACAAAACAAAGTAAAAATTACAAATTAATCCAAAATCGACAATTATGAAAAACTAACTAATTAACTAATAAAATTAGCTAAAAATGACTAATAATCAAATAAAAATGGTTATGAAATTAAACCTAAATGATTATGCAAAATGTATGCATCAAATACCCCCAAACTCAAGCTTTTGCTTGTCCTCAAGCAAACTTTAAAATGAAATGCAAAAAAAAAATTTTAGGGGTGCCTTATCCAAAGAACTATGAAAATCACCTATTAAAGTAACTTAACACACCTTCAGCCATACCAGCAATCCATATACCCATCCTTCAAAATGCAAAGAATCTAATGCTTATCCAAGCTTTCACCGCTTAGCCATCAAGTCAATTATCATTCAAAATCCCCAAACCAACAAATCAAAAGAGATAGTCATGCTCAAAAAGAATTCTAGGACAATTGATAACCAAAGTATCTCAACATGGAATGATAGAATTGAATGAATAGATGAATAGTTTTCCAATCCCATAGGCAAATTCCCTACTCCTATCTCCACTAATGTAGCAAGTACTATCAAGAGATCAAAGGTCTTTTTAGGGATGTAATGAGGCCATGGGGTTTAAAATGAGGCTAAGAAGAAAGATGGGTAAAAAGTATTCAAAGCATGAGAATATTTTCAATTTTTAAACATAAGGTACACTTCTTATTTTATTATAATTTTTTTTGTCACAAGAGGTTAGTGCACTAATCCCTCTTCTTCTCTTTATTAAACATGAAAAGCATGTTTAGCTAAGCATAAATACCATTAAAACAAAAAGAAAATCTAGAGGAAAGAACCCTTGAATTTTTGGCAGCCATGGAACTTGAAGTTTATTGCTTTTAAGTGATGAAAAATGGTTCCATGAGAATGTGTAATTAGTTGAAATGTTTGGGTGTTTGATTGTGTAGTGTTTTTGTAAATTTGAAACTTTGAAAACTAGGGTTTGTGTAAATGTTGAGGACTTTGTGTAAAATGTTGAAATTGACCTATTGGGATGAGATTGTTGCTTATAGAAGTGTATTGCATGCAAATTGAAGTAAGGAAGTTGGAGGAGATTGAGTTTTGGAAGTGTCAATTTTCTGCAGGTTGTGTTTGTTGAGGGCAGTGTACATTTTAGGCCATAAATAAAATTGTGTGACCCCAATTGGTATGAGGCCAATTGGAGGTGAAACTAGACCCAAAATAGCCCATTTTCCATGAAGAAACCATGCCCAAATTCTGTCCAAAACTTGACCTAAATACTGCCCAAATTCGGATTTCCCTGCAACCCAACCCAGAAAATGACCAAATGAACAGTACATGTTCATTTGGTCATAACTCTCTCTATACTGGTCCAATTGACCTAAAATTTTAACCATGGAAAGTTTAGACATAGGGCTACATTTTTCATGAAGACCACTTAACCCAGTTTTGCCTTTAACAAATTCAAATTGTTAGCACAAGTTGGGTCACTGAAACTGCCAACCCAGAAAAATGACCAAATGAACAGTACGTGTTCATTTGGTCATAACTCTCTCTATACTGGTCCAATTGACCTAAAATGTTAACCATGGAAAGTTTAGACATAGGGCTACATTTTTCATGTAGACCACTTAACCCAGTTTTGCCTTTAACAAATTCAAATTGTTAGCACAAGTTGGGTCACTGAAACTGCCAACCCAGAAAATGACCAAATGAACAGTACGTGTTCATTTGGTCATAACTCTCTCTATACTGGTCCAATTGACCTAAAATTTTAACCATGGAAAGTTTAGACATAGGGCTACATTTTTCATGAAGACCACTTAACTCAGTTTGGCTTTTAACCAAATCAAATTGTTAGCACAAGTTGAGTCACTAAAACTGCCAACCCATAAATTGTCTAAAATACTGTTCCTTTGGTATGCTTGACCAGTTTTGGCAAAAATGCCATAACTTGGTCTCCAAAGCTGCAAATTGAGTGAAACTAGTGCCAAAAGTTTTATAAGACATAGCACAACAATTTTTATGTTTTGACCAAGCTCTAGAAACCATTGCATCCTAGGGAAAATATTAGCCAAATTTAGGAATTGAAATCTAGAAAATGTTAAGTTGAACCCAGAATGCCATTTGATACCTGTGTGTTCATTTGGCCATAACTCCCACTAGGAAATTCCATTTGAGATTTGCCAATATGATCTAGAAACATGATACTTAGGGCTACAATATTGATTTAGACACCTTTTCCAAATTCTAAGTGTAAAGACCCTAAAAAGAGGGTCAAACATACTGCCCTGAAGTTGATTTTTGCCCTTATAGGACTGAGAGTCCAGGTTAATACATTGACCATAACTCACTATACCAAGCTTGAAAAATTATGAAATTGTACCTGAGAGTCCCTAAGACATAGAGGAACATATCTTGTGGAGGAACCTAAGTCTAAAAATGACAATAAAATGATCAAATGACTGGTCAAAGTTTATTGACTAGAAATTGTAAATTCTGGACAGCTTAGAGGCAAAGGGACCAGTTATGGTATTTTGACCATAACTTGAGTTCTATAACTCCAAATTCAGTGATTCAAAAACTGAAATTCAAGTTTAAACATAGAGGAACAATTGTTATGAAGGAAGTGTGACTAAATAGACATCCTAACCTAGTCAAATTCCTAGATAAAGATAACACATCAACATGAACCTAAAGAAAGGTTCATGGGAAAAATGCTATATATGATAATTAAAATACTCATAAGGATAATTAAATATTAAAAATGATATGAATATGTAAATTGGGACTAATGTCTCATTAATATGAAATTAATGGTACCAATGAACAGTACTAGAAAATAGTAACAGTGAATAGTGCTAAAATAATTAAAAATGTTTAATTGCCCATAGTATACCTAGACTTATTTATTTAGTTTGGATAAATTGGTATACCAATTAGGGACCACGAGATAGCGATCGCTTACAGAGCAAATCATGAACTGACAATATATGTCGATATGATTGTTCTACAGGCTATATGCCTATTTACGCCATTGTGCCTACTTTATTTACGGCTTTACAAGCTTTGACAATGGTCGTGCGACCGGTGGCCTCGTGCACAGCGGATGTATCTGGGGTAGACATATGGCTGTCTAACCCGTATACTCCCGTGTATCCAGCTTTTATAATTTGTTATAGGTTTCTTGGGCATTGATAATAATTAATTAATACTGAATATACAATAAGTAAATAGGAAAGATCTCAATAATTTTAATTGATTCCAAAGTGTAATAAAAAAAAAATGTAAAAGACCCAAAATTTATGATTTGTAAATATTAATTCAATTGTTTAATTATTGTTATTATAAATTATGCACCACTAAGCGTTATGCTTAGCGCGTTGGTTTTCCATCGCGTAGGTACTGAAGATCGTGACGCCACGATGAGTATTCGACGAGTTCACCGGATCGCCACCGTCGAGTCACCTCACCAGTCTTTTGTATTTTGGTAGGGCCCATGTATAGACTAGTATTTTGGTTCATTATGTCTAGTCATGATGTATTTTATTTTGGACTTGTAATTAAACTTTGAGATTGAAATGAAAACTTGTAATTTATTATCTATGAATTTCTATATGAATGCAATAGATAATACTTCATTTTTAGATCTCATAAATAATTGAAAATGATATGATACAAGAGAATATGATATGGAAATGTGTGAAATGAATATGGACATGTTAATAGGTGATAGTGGAACCCGCATGATGCTAATAAAATAGGGAAGGCTCTGTCCGGGTCTCCACAGAAATAAAAAAAAAAAAAAAATTTTCTACACAGAAATTACCTGATTTAAATGACATTAAAATTTATAGTAGACATGACAAGACAAGATAGGGTGCTCCGGCACCGAATGTGGCACTTCTTGCTCGGCTATACAATAGACGGGTAAGGGGCGTCACATTGCAGCTCAATTGGTAAGAGGCGAGTAAAACCGTGAGGTGATATGGGTTCGAATCCTAGCTCTGCAGGGCCAAGGGATTAACTCCACCAAAGCGGACAGTACTGATTTGAGTTGCAGGCCCGGCCTCTAGAAGGGTACGCTGGCAAGAAGGCTCACTAGAGGGGCTTGAGCTGGGGCCTCCTAAGCCGGGGTGTGACAGAACAGGAGTGAGCGTTCGACTCAGAGAGTAAAATATCAATTTTAACCATAATCTCTATAACTATCTAAAACTAATGCACCCTGTAGAGTGAAATGCAACATCAGCAATATTTTCACATCATAACAACAAAAAGGTAATTTGGAGCACTCACACACCCAGTAATATCAATCATAATATATGGGAGCTGATTCCCTATACAGCTCTCTTAAATCCAACCTGTGCCAGCGAAGAACTCAGCTCGGGCTTCCACTTAATAACCAAATCGGGGTCCCAGCGAAGAACTCAAGCCGTGTCTACCCTGAAGGACCGGGTCCCAGCGAAGATCTCAAGCCGTGTCTACCCGTCCTATCCATAGTCCACACCACATCACACGCACGCCAACTCACGCACACTGCTCCAAATTACCACAACAATATCCATGGCACTTTAACAGTTGTGAATGCAACATAAAACGTGCATAGAGTTTAACTACATAGATATATACATATATGTGATGCATGGGCATGCTTGAACATATAATAATATCGAAATTACAATTAAAATTAATATTTTACTCACAGTACACCGATGACTATTGTGGCTGCTGGATGCAGAAAAATAGCTGACCTCGATCACCTAATAATTAAATTATAAATTTATTAGTACTAAGTTAGAATAAAACTCTAAAGAGGCAATAGACAGCCTAATTTATGTCGAAAATCCGGCAGAATTTCCCCTATACCTGGGACCTACCTAACCTGCAAAAACACTCAAATAATACTTCTAAATTCAACTCATATCTCATCATCATTATATGGCCCCTCCTGGGCCCTCCAAACCAAGAAATACTCAAAACCTTAAAAATTACGTTTTAATCCCTATAATTGACATTTTGTAAAAATCCACTCAAACATGCTCTAAAAATTCTAAAATTTTGTCCCGTGGTCCTTAATAATATTATAAGGCTATTGCAAAATAAATTGTAATTTTCTAATCACCCATGAATATTTTATTCAAGAATTTTACTCGATTCCATAAGTTTCCAACAGCTAACATATTCTTAATTCAACCTAATTCAATATTCATATATTTAAACCTCCATCCTCAAGCTTCAACCAATTATATAAAATTTAGATATCTTAATTTCAAATAATCTTATATGCCCATATGCTAAAAATCTAACTAAAATCCATCTATATTTTTCAAAAATATTCTACAATCACTCAAAAATTCAACAAACACCATAGAATATCTCCAAATAATTTTACTTTCATCATATATTATTCTTAGAATTTTCTCCAATTTTTTCTGTTTAAGAAACACTGTATTTATGCTCCACAGACAGAGAAATAATAAAAATAGTCTTACCCGAAGTTTATCTGTGTCTCAAAAATTCCAAAAATTTATGAGGAAGCCTCTGGAAGTTGAATCATCTCCATAGCCCACCGGAGCCACCGCCGGAACCACCGCGCACGGTGGCCGGCCGCCGGTCGCCGGCGACATTTGCCGGATCTGATCATACCACCATGTTCCTCCCCCCTTCCTCAGTCCATAGGTGTTCTCGGATCGTCGATCCAACGGTCGGATCGTCCTAGATCTGATGAAAAAGC
Source organism: Hevea brasiliensis (assembly GCF_030052815.1). Lineage (NCBI taxonomy): Eukaryota > Viridiplantae > Streptophyta > Magnoliopsida > Malpighiales > Euphorbiaceae > Hevea > Hevea brasiliensis. The sequence continues at coordinate 87,663 of NW_026615301.1, forward strand.
TTGAAAAACCCGAAACTTCTCTCCTCCATATCTCACTCATCCGACCTCCATTTGCTGCAAAATTGGTATCAAAAGAAAGCTCTCGGAACAAGCTTTCCAACGCCACCTGAATCGCCTCAATCGGACGTCGGATGAAGCCGGAATCACGCCGGAAAGCAGCCGCCCACTGTGCACGCGTTTTCTCTCTCTTCTCCCTCTCTTGCCGCCGTTTCTGGTGGTCTGGCCGTCGTCGGAGGGTCACCGGCCGGGTGGGGAGCCGCTTGGGAGGTCTCCGGCCGGTCACCGGAGAAAGAAAGAAGAAGAAGAGAGGGGAGGAGAGGAGAGAAGAGAAAATGGGAGGGGGGGGGTCCTCCTCCTGATTTTTGAGTCCCTTTTTTTTGTGGTTGTTACATTAATTGTCTGATGTGATTCGGTTTATTTATTTTTAAATGTCAATATTATGAATTAGAACTTGAATGCAAATATAAATATATATATATATAATAATAATAATAATGATATTAATAAATTCAACGTTGGATGCAAACACTTGGCAAAGGTTGCGAAGAATTTACATTGGCCTTTAGATGAAAGCGATTTGAGCGCACTTTGAAACATTTTCATGTATGGGGTTGTAAGATAGAGGTGAGGCCATATAATTCTCAGATGAAAAAGTTAGATGCTAAATTTGTTATAATTTAAATTTATACAATGAGATAAATAACAAAAAAATTTATATTAAATTCTCTCAAAAAAATAATTAGAAAAATAATGTCTTTTACTTATGAAAAGAAATGAAATTTTATTTATATAAGAGTCCTTTATATAAATATTACATTAGTATTTTTCATTAATTATATAAAATTTTTTATTTTATTTGATTTTGGATTAAAATAATTTTGTAATAGAATTATATTGCTTAATATAATTGAATTTATATTTAAATAGAAAATAAATTTAGTCAATCAAATTAAACAAAATTAAATAATAATAAATTCTTATATTTCTTTTAACTAATTAAAATAAAAGGTAATTTGTTATTATTAAATTCAACTATGTCTTTCTTGATCATTTCACTATTCCCTCTCTTTTTCATTTTTAGATATATTATAGATATAGAGATAAATATAAATATAGTAATAATAATGATATTAATATATTCAACGTTGGATGCAAACACTTGGCTAAGAAGGTGCCAAGAATTTACATTGGCCCATGGATGAAAGTAATTTGGGATTAATTATATGAAATATGTCACGACCTAACCTATGGACTGGGCAGGCACTAAGACCTGGGCCGGCATAAAGTCTACGAGGCCCGTAATAAACTTTACTGTTCTCAAACCCATGACTAGGCCCACAATTTAGGCCCAATATGCATATAAAATAATTTAAATTAAACAGTTATAATTTTATTTTAGACCAACTTAATCCAGTAATTATCAGAAACTAAAATTAGGGAAGCCTAGCTCAACTCTGTTACATCATTTACAAACTATTTAAAACTCATAAAAATTTTTCATTTATTAATACAAAACTTAACTTCATGCAGTTCCTGACAGGATTAATGCTACTACTAGTACATGCGGAGTTCTAAATTAGAAATTTAGATAATAATAATACAGTTAAGTAATTTTTTCATAACCTGCGAGGAAAGGAACAGGTTATTCTGAAAAAAGTCTCATCCTGTAGCCTGGAAAAATAAGGTGAACATGAGTGAGCGTTCAACTAAGAGAGTAAAATATCAATTTTAACCATAATCTCTATAGCTACTAAAGCTAATGCACTCTATAGAGTGAAAATGCAAAATCGTCATAATTTTCATATCATAACAGCAAAAAGGCAATTTGGAACACTCACACACCCAACACTGTCAAACAATACATATATGAGAGCTGATCCCCTACATAGCCCTCTTAATCCAACCTCTGCCAGCGAGTGTTTCTCAAGTTGGACTTTCGCTTAATAAACCAAATGAGGGGTCTCAGCGAGTGTTTCTCAAGCCGTGTCTACCCGGAAGGACCGAGTCCCAGCGAGTATCTCTCATGCCGTGTCTACCCATCCTGTCCATATCTAATACCATACCACTCGCATGCCACACACCCACACTGCTCCAAATTATCATAAACAACATCCATGGCACTTCAATAATTATGAATGCAATATAAAACGTGCCTAGTGTTTAACTACATAGATACATATTTATAAGTGATACATGGGCATGCTTGAACATACAATAATATCGAAATTACAATTAAAATTAATATTTTACTCACAGTACAGTAGAGGCTATTGTAGCCGTTGGGTGGAAGAAAATAGTTGACCTCAATCAACTAGATAATTATATTATAGATTTATTAGTACTAATTCAAAATAAGACTTTAAAGAAATAATATACAGCCTAATTCATGCTGAAAAATCCAGCAGAGTCTCCCCTATACCTAAGACCTACCCAACCTGCAAGAAGATTCAAATAACACTTCTAAATTCGCAAATCACACAATCAACACCCAATCACATCACAAAGCCTCTCCTGGGCCCACCCAACAGTTAACAATCATAAACGTGAAAAATTATGTTTTAGTCCCTATAATTGACATTTCAAAAAAATTCACTTCGACAAGCTCTAAAAATTCTAAAATTTTTTATTAATAATAAGTAATAAAAGTTATTGTGATTAGTAGTCGAGTGATAGTGGTAACTAAATAATAATGGTGGCAGGGTGAGATAGTAATAGTAATAGTAGTCAGGTGGTAATAAAAGTAATAATAACTAAGTGGTAATAACGGTAGTTAAGTAATCGTAATAGCGATAGTAGTAACAGAATAATGGTGGTAGTGAGTGGTAGTGATAGAGGAAAGTAATGATTGCCTAGTAGTAGCAGTGACAGTATTGATAATAACTAAAAAAAATCAAAATAAATAATATGATTATATTAATTTTTGTATGTAATTATTATCGCTTTAAATATAATTAATTATATTATATAATTATCATTTAAATATATCAAAATTTTTTTATATTATTAAATAAGATAATCAATCCCTTTCCTAGGCATGAAAGAGAATTTAGAAGCTGTATACTTATGCCGGTGATCATTTTTCTTTGATTTGTATACACAATTTTTTTCTTTGTATTTGATGGGCAAACGAGACTTTTGATAATTTTTAGATTGAAAAATCTCCGCTCTCTCTTTTTAGTCCATACAATATTTATAGACGATTTGATTCCCTTATTAGAGAAATTCGCTCTCTTATTTATACGAAAAGATCCTTTCCTACCCTCATCCATTATGAAAAAATTTGAAATACTTTATCTATTTACCTTTTAAATTAAATGAATTTCAAATTAAACAAAGATGTGATTCCCGCTAAACCCTCTACTCAACGTAGCTTTAAACCAATATTAAATATTGATCGATAAGTCCACAATGTTTTCTTGCAAGCAACGTGCAATGCCTGGGGTTAGGTATGCGCTAAACAATGTCAATGATCAGTTAAACATTGCAGAAAATAAATGAATAAAAATGAATTAAATTGACTTTTGAAAGTTAAATGTCAAAATGTGGTTGGTTGTTGTTGATGTCTTTATTATTTTATTTGTAGTCCAATAGGAACTAATCATCATTGCGACTAAAAGAAAACTAGCTACAGCATATAATTGCTAGTCTCTTTCACAAATATGAAATACTCACTTGTGATTTGCAAAAGGTTAGGGATGGTCAAATAAAATTAAAATTCAATCATAAAATAATAAAAATTTCAATTAAAGAACATATGATATAATTTATCAGTATTAAAAAATTTATTGATGAAATTCAAATTAATTATTATAAATTGGTTTTAAATTCATTGAAAATTAAATAAATAAAAGAGATTAATCAAATATTAATACTTATCTAGCCAATTAAACTAAAAAATTTTAAATAATAATAAATTCTTATATTAATTTTTTATTTTTCTTATGTCAAGAAAACTTTTATATATAATAATTTTATATCATTAAAATAAATTGATTAAAAAATAAAAAATAAATTCATTTTCGCGTGATGTCCAGTTAGTATCAAAAAATAAAAGGGGATTCAGATCAACTATAAATAGTTCCCAGCTTCACCATTCTTCCATCTTTCTCTGCAATTCCTCTAGTTTCTTTTCTACCAAACAAAACCCTGCTTGTCAAGTATGGCTTCTACTTCATCTTTAGCCTTCTCCTCTAAAACTACCTACGATGTTTTCCTTAGTTTTAGAGGTATTGATACTCGTCCAACTTTTACTAGTCATCTTTATTCTGCTTTATGTCGGAAAAGTATCCCAACATTCATAGACGATGATCTTGAGAGAGGAGAACGGATCTCGCCAGCGCTTTTGAAGGCGATTGAAGAATCCATGATTTCAGTAGTAATTTTCTCAGAAAATTATGCATCCTCTCGGTGGTGCCTAGATGAACTGGTGAAGATCATTGACTGCCAGAAAGAAATGGGGCGAAAGATTTTACCCATTTTCTATCATGTAGATCCTTCTGATGTTAGAAAACAGACTGGGAAATTTGGAGAAGCATTTGGAAAAGTTAAAGAAAAATTTAAGCAAAGCTTAGACATTGTGGAGAAGTGGAGCACTGCTTTGACGGAAGTAGCCAATCTGTCTGGATGGGATTCCAGCATCTACAGGTATTTTCAGAATTAGACCCAACTAACCAGGCAACTGGTTTGATCTAATTCGGTTTATTTCTTTTATTTATTTTTAACCTTTCTTTTTACTTAGTCAAATTGCTTTAACCTTTCAAATCGAAATAGTTAAGTTAGTAAATCGATTCAATGACCAATATGATTTTATACTCCTCATAACAAGTATGATTTAATTTCAATTGGTATATAAAATTTCTTTTTTATTTATAATAAAGATATTCTCGAATCAAATTTCGAGCGCTGAAATTAAATCAGAATTCAAATGCCTTTAAAGTTTTAAGTTAGTTTGTATATCTGACTCATTATTACGTAGCTTTATTTATCATGTTTTGCTAGGCATGAATCGGAATTAATTGACAAAGTTGTCAAACATATCATGAAGAAACTATATCCCGTCTCCTTTAGTGCTTGTGATGATTTAGTTGGGATTGATGCTCACCTCAACGAAATTCTATCATTCCTATGTATTGAGATGGCAGATGTTCGTTTTATTGGAATTTGGGGAATAGGCGGCATAGGAAAGACAACCATTGCTGAAGCGCTTTTCGGTCAAATCTCTGATGAATTTGATGCTTGTTACTTTCTAAACAACGTTAGGGAATGTACAGAAAAGCATGGATTACTGCATTTACGACAAAATCTTTTTTCCAAACTTGTAGGGGATGAACATTTGAGTATACAAACGCCCCGTGTACTTCCCACTATTGTTTTGGATATATTGAGAAGAAAGAAGGTTTTCATTGTTCTTGATGATGTCAACGATTCAAAGCAATTAAAGGCTTTGGCTGGAGATCATGGTTGGTTTGGTTCAGGAAGTAGAGTCATAATAACAAGCAGAGACAAACAAGTTCTTAGCAGTGTTGACAAAATCTATGAGGTTAAGGGATTGGATTGTAGTGATGCTTTTCAGTTGTTAAGTATGAAAGCCTTCAAACAAAAGGATCCTCCGATGGAATATATAGAGTTGTCCAAAAGCGTACAAGCTTATTGTAAAGGTGTTCCATTAGCTCTCGAAGTTTTGGGTTCCCATTTGTGCAATAAGACTCCTGAAGAATGGGAAATTGAATTGAATAAACTGAAGATATATCCTGACAGCGATATTATGGAAGTCTTAGAAATAAGTTATAATGATTTAGATGAAATGGAGAAGAAAATATTTTTATATATTGCTTGTTTCTTCAATGGATATGGCAAAAGCTATGTAGAAGATATACTAAATGGTTGTGATTTTCCTACACGTTGGGGAATAATTCGTCTAGTGGATAAGTGTCTTGTAACTGTTGTGAATAACCTGTTAAAGATGCACGATCTGATAGTGGAAATGGGTCAAGATATTGCTCGGCGGAAGGGTATCATATTATGCAATTCTAATGACGTCTGTGATATGTTGACCTCAACTAATAATAAGGTATATATATGTAAAACATTATGATATCATTTAAAAGAAATGACAAAAGTATTTCTTTGCAAAGTATTGATAGATAACTTCCTCTTTCTCTGTGATATTGATTGTTAGGCAAATGAAGCAGTTGAAGGCCTACTTTTGAACCTGTCTGAAATTAGAAGGGTACATTTGAATGATTCAGTCTTCTCACGAATGCCCAACTTGAGATTGCTAAAATTTTACAGGGATTGCTCAAATTTTACTGAATCAAGATTTCAATCAAATTATCTAAAATGTCTTCCTAACAAGTTGAGTTTACTTCATTGGGAAAAATACCCTTTCAAGTCTTTGCCATTAAATTTTTCCATGGAAAACCTTGTCCACCTCATCATGCCATGTAGCGAAGTTGAAGAGCTCTGGAATGGATCTACGGTAAGCTTTACATATATATCTGTCTTTGTTTTCATTTTTTCCCTTTACAATTTCATCAATTAAAAATTTTATTGCTAAGCCCCTAGATTTAAACAAAAAAAAAAAAAAAAACAATTTTAGAGTTCACCAATCAAAAAATTTCAAGATATTTTAAGTAATTTTTTTCTCATCATTTTGTAAATAACTTACTGAAATTATTGAATAGAAAATCTTAGGGTTAACTATATTATAGTCATAATTGTATATTATTGAGTAAAATTTTTGTTGACAAATCCTACATACTCATGCCATATGTGGTTAATATAATTTCTTTTTTTTTTTCCCTTTAGTAAAGGGCTAATCATATCATATGATTTAGAAGGGCTAATGATTTAATTTAATTATTGAAAAGTTTCTCTACTACAATTCTAATCTAATCCAAAACTTAGTATGTATAAGAATGTCCACGGTGTTGGATTTAGGCTTTAAAGGAAAAATATGTTTATATAAAATAATTAATTTAATTGAAAAATATAAAGGAACATATTTATATTTGCACATAATAATAATAATAATAATAATAATTATTATTATTATTATTATTATTATTATTATTATTATTATCATTATTTAAAAAAAATTAGATCTAACTGAACCACTTTTTTTTTAATTTAGAAAAAATTCATTTACAAATATGAAAATGTTTTCTAACATTAAATTAATGTATTGTTGCCACCTATATAGTCTAAAAAATGTAATAAAAATAAATAATTTCATTACATTTTTGTAAATTGATTATTTATTTCTTATAATTAATGTAAATATTTGTAGCTAAAAAAATATATCATTAAAATATAATTATGCTTTTTATTTACTTAATTAAAATTTCAATTTTAACTAAAGATAAATTTTACTTTGAAAGTGCATATTAAAATTATGAAAAATATGAAAAATGGATAGGAATAAATGATATAGGATTTTTATGTTATTATGAATGATAAAAAAATTATGAGCTGCCCCTCCTTACTTGCCACTGACTGTCTATATATGGGCTTTTTGAGAATTTATAGTTAAAAATTATTTCGTGTATTTGTGTTATGCAGTGTTTGTCAAAGTTAAAATCTCTTGATCTTAGTCGCTCAAAGCATCTGAAAATAGTACCTGATTTTTCTATGATGACAAGCCTGGAAGAGATAAAGTTTGGTGGTTGTGAGAGTTTGATTGAGATTCCATCATCCATTCAGTGCCTGAAAAGACTCGATTCTCTTTATCTAACTGCTTGCAAAAAGTTGAGAAGTCTTCCACAAATGCCGAGAGGCATAGAATATTTAGGTCTCGATTATTCTGGAGTGGAAGAGTGGTCTCCGTCATCTATCCAATTTCTTGACAATCTTTTGCTCTTAGATATTTCCCATTGCGAAAACCTTAGAAGTCTTCCAAGAATTATATATTGCAATACTTTTATAAGACTTAATATCAGTTTCTGCCCAATTCTCATCATGTCTCCGCAGATTATGGAAAGTTCAGAAGTATTGCCCTCATCAAATTATGTTAAGTTAGATTTGAGTGAATGTAAAACGCTCAACAGTCTCCCAAATAGCACTTGCAAATTGAAACGCCTTGAGATTCTGAATCTCAATGGCTGTTCATATCTTGAGAAATTGCCTCCTTTATATGGTTTATGCTCTTTAAAGGAGTTACTTCTGGATGGCACTGCACTTGTAGAAATTCCCCCTGACACTGCCTCTTTGTCATCATTAAGACGACTGAGTTTAAAGAACTGCAACAGACTCCAAAAGTCAGTATCAACTTCATATATTGCACCAATAAAATATCGTGAAGAACGCAGGGAATGTGGTTATGAATTGAATTTTTGTAATTGCCTAAATTTGGACCAAAATGCACGTGGCACCATTATGGCAGATGCTCTCCGGAGAATTAAAGAATTAGCCATTGCTAGATGTGATGGAGCATTTTATCCTTATTTTCATGTTGGTTTACCGGGAGGCAAAATTCCTGAGTGGTTGAGCTGTGAAGGCCCGGGAAATTCAATAGCAACTTTGTTCCCTCCTGGTTGCTTCAATAATATGTTCCTGGGCTTTGTTTTTTGTGCTATTATAGAATTCAAGGATCCTGATTTTTGGGTGCATGGTTTACGCTTAATATGTCAAAGCAGTTTCGAAAACAATAATGACTACAGAGAGGCCAGTTTTACAACTAAATATTTCTATTTGGAAAATACCATAGAATCAGATCATGTGTTCTTTTGGTACGACGGCCGTGACATTTCCTATTTAGATTGGCTCAAACAAAACTGTGACATGGAGAACGAGGCATCATTCTACCTCTGCCGCGACGATATGACAAAGTGGGAAGTGAAAAGGTTTGGATTCCACTTGTTATGTGACAAAGTTGAGCTAAACAAATGCAATCCTTACATATGCAGAGAAGCCAATTTTCTGGAGCAATTAGAAGAAACAACAAATGCCAACAATAAGAAAAGCAGGGAAGACTTCTACTCCAGTAATATAAACGGCAAGCAGGAGGTGGAAACACACCCTAAAAGATTAAGGTAAAATGCTCAGGATGGGATTAACTATGACGCTACTATGGTTCCTTCAAGTTCTTCATGTGAATTTGCTCCCAAATTCTACAAATTTCTTTGAAATCCGTCCCTACTAATTGTGGAGAACTAAGGCTTGCGGCTCTCTTTTCCTGTAAGTCACCTCCATTTTTATATTTTTATATCCTTTTGATATTTTGATATATGACAATGTTTTGGCATTCAAACTCTTACATATCTAATCTAATTAAAATGCTATTAATGATGATTTGAAATTTGAATGAGATTCTTTAGTTTAAATCAAAAAATTAAACCAAATTGATTTTATTCTGATATTGGCTCTTTTGCCCCTATCACCACCAGCAAGCTGCGTCGAAGTCTTCCAAATCTGGGCATCAACTATCTGATCTGTCGAGTCTCATTTGTTTTGGGCATCAACTTTCTGATCTGGCGAGTCTCACGAGCCCATCTCTCGCGACTTCAGCGGCGTCTTCCAGACTCACTCTACGCCAACCTCGGCCTTCTCCATCTTGCCAGTACGTTTCCAGAGTCGTTTCCGATACCAACCCTTCTCTATTTCTTGTGATTTTGTTGTTTTTGGATGATATTGGTAATTTATTTTGATCTGTAGTGTTGGATTTGCTTTGAAATCTAAAGATTTATGTTTGATTTGTTTCGAATCTTGTGATCTGTAATATTGGATTTGTTTTGTTTTGGTTATTGAGATTTGAAGAACCAGTGGATTGAAATGAATCAAACCAATTATTTCAGTTTAATTCAATTCATTTAGTTTTTTACTTTGGTTCGATTTTATTTTTCAAAAGAAAATACTTTGGAATTTTGGTTTGTCCGGTTCCTTTTTCTTTTAGAGAGTAATTTCAATTCAATTAATTTTCTTGGTCTGCAAAGTAGTTTTGTAAAATGTGAATTTCTTTCTTATTCTGTCTTTAATTATATTATTTAGATTTCCAAAATTATGATTACATGTCCCTTTGGTGAAATCACAATCACATAGTGATTTTATGAGTAGAAGTATTTTGCATGTCACATAAAGTGGTAAAGATGCATATATTAATTCTTCCTCAGAGACAATGGGAACTGTGTTTCTCAGTTTATTCCACACTTTGCAATGAAAACTCATTTGCTGCTTTATAATAGATTTTATTTGGAATTCTATATGAAGCAGTATCTTCATACTCCAGTAAAAGAAATCCCAAGATACTAATTAACAATTTCTACCGCTTGTGATTTATTTTTCCTTCTCGTTTTTCTTTTCTCAAGAACTGCTTCTCTTATACAACATTTTTTTGACTCTCGGCTTCCATTTCTCTTCTCCACTTAACGATTCAGAAGCTCTATGGTTTTTGTAGCCTCCAATTTCTCCCTCTCTAGCACAAACTTAATTAGCGACTACAAGTCTTCCATTTCAGGTGAGTTGCTTTTATGATCTAAAGCTGCATAATCTATTACTAATTTGTAAAATTTGCTTCTCAAAAGAAGTTTGAATCGCTATTTGTAGAAACTTAGGCATTTGAATCTTGCTTCTATTATTTAAAATCTGCATAATATGTTATGCTGAGCATTTGCTATGTTGTATATGATTGAACCCATATGTCAATGTTACCTTCTTCTGTTGGTGCACCCTCTCCTTTTTGTTTGACCTTTCTTTTTTTTTGTTCCTTCACCTCTTTGAGAGAAAATTGCATGATCTCTTTCTAGGCAATTTGTATACAATTATAAATTTTTTAAAATTTGTAGCTGGCACCAATAACACCTCAATTATTGTCCAAATGTCCATAGTCATAATATTACGCATTTGGAAGAAAGGAGTTTTATACGTATAGTTGATTCCTTGACTCTGTTCATCCTTGCTCTTCCTATGCGTATGTAGTATTTAAATTTGTGTACGTGCCTGTGCTGTGATGTTTCTTTCTATGTTTGTCCATGTTATTGTTTATCATGTAGATCTCTTGTTACCATTAGAGAATGTTTAGTGTATGTTTATCATGCTTCACCCTCTTCTGTGGAAAATTTTTGGCGGCTGAAAATGAAGAGGAAAAATAAACTCACAAATCCATTTTGACACTTGTTAAGGTTGTTACCTCCTCTAGTAAGTTTCAACATGGTGCTTCATGATTTTTCTCTTTGTGGTTATGCTAGTGATGTATCCCAACCGCAAGTGCACGGGTCGTTCAAGTAGTATAGAAAAAGATATCGTTCCCACGAGGAGTTGTGTTAATGATTGAATTTTTGATGTAAAATAAAATATGTTAAAATTGTATTTTAATCAAATTAATAAAAGAAATTTAGGAAATTGAAGCATAAGGTATGAAAATGCAAAACTAAATTCAAACAATGACTAATTTAATAATTCGCAAAATAAAGAAATTGATAATGATGAAAATTAATAAAATGAGATTAAACTAAACACTCAAAAGTAAAATTCCAAGCAATAATTGATGAAAGACGATTCTGGAGTTAAGGGTTCATATTTAAGTCATTTTGGGATTTTCCCTAGCTAGCCCAATCCATGAAATTTATGGGTTTAAAGGAGATTAATTCTAAAATCCTTTGAAAACTCTTTCGAGTGAGACAAAGAGTGCCTTAATTAACTTAATCCTACTTTCGTGGAGTTAAAATTAACCAAGACCTATTAGGTTCTTTAATCAATCTATTAAAACCCTCTTAACCCTTAGTCTATTTCTAGATCTAAGTTAATTAAGTCCAATTTCTTGATTAACTATCACTTGGTTTTCTCCTTTCGGTGCTTCAACCAAGGATTAAGAACATAACTTAATGGGGCCCTTCATTAAGCATGTGAATAAGCACACAAGAAATGGATTAAACCTCATAAATTCATTAAATTGGGACTAACCCAGTTCAAATCCACAAAAATAACTAAATATTACATCCCTTACTCCAGAATCAAAGTGAAACTACTCACTACCCATAATGTCTACAAGATATTCTGAATTTAAATGGAAATAAAGCTCTAATCTAAGCTAAGAAATAAAAAACTCAACACTAGAAATGTAGGAAAAGGTAAGAAGAGAAAGAAATCCCAAATCTGGTTGGAAATGGTGTGGAAAACTAAATGTGACTCTTCAGCTGCTTAAACCTTTGCTTGTCCTCAAGCAAATTAAAACAATTTGGGGTACCTTACCTTAAATTTATGAAAATTACTTATCCAAACTCTCAAGCTTACCTTTGGCCACCAACAAACCATATACCCACTTTCAAGATGCAAAGAATTCAATCCTTACCAAAGTTATCACCGCTTAGCCTTGGGTCAATTATCCATATCATTAAACCCAAACCAATCAATCACAAAGAATAATCATGCCTAAATAGACTATAGGGTAATCCATAAGCTAAAGTGTCTCAAATAATGATGGAAGTAAATGAATGGATTAATGATATCACAATCCCATAGGCAATTCTCCTATTCCAATCTCCACTAATGTAGCAAATCACCATCAAAAGATCAAAAGGACTTTCAAGGGTTGTAATGGGGCTAAGGGGGTGATAATGTGGCTAACAAGAAAGGGATAAGGGTAGCAAAATATGAGAATAATCAAATTATTAAAAGATCAAGACACACAAATTTTTTTTTTTTTTTTTTTGAATCAATTTGGAGAAGGAACTTTACAACTATTCACCAATACTAGCATATAATTTTGAAGCTTTTAGAGGGACTACATAAATAACATTGACTTTGAATTACAATTGTCCCTTTCAATTCACCCCCAAACTCATTTCTTTGTATACTTGAGTGGTGAATTACTTTACATACCATAATTGAAATTGCTAGCCTTTTTACTTTAGCCACTTCTCCCAACTAATTGTTATTTATATTTTTTTTATTTTTATATATTTTTTTTAAGTGTATCTATCACTCAAAGAATTATTCTCATGGAGGGTAGGTAAGTGTTTGGGTTATGGCTAGGCATTAATGTGGGTTCTAAAGGAATAAGAGGGATAAATGTAGGCTCAAATTGGTTCCAAAGGGAAATTTTTAAGTGAGGTTGGCTAAGGCTAAAATATGGATTTAAAATTCAAAGAATGCCTAGATCATATCTTTTTCAAGTGTATGCTATGATTTCGCCTTGAAAGGTTTAGGAAGATTGTTCTAGGATTGGTGAGACATCAATTAGCTACTTCTCACTCTAGAGTTTTCTTTAAGCACTCAAAGTCAATGCAATTGATTGGGTGGCCCTTGGCTAAGAAGATATAAACTAAAGCAAGAATCTAATAACTTTGCACCTATCTAGAGCTTTCAATCCATCAAACCCTTCTAAAAGTAAGCTTAATTGCTCTTCAAAGCAACTCTCAATCCTTTAAGGATAAGATAAAAATTTATTTTTATGATATGCATGATCCTAAAATGAATGCATAAATCGAATTAAAACTAAATGTAATCTATATGAAAACTATATGCAAATGTATGTGTATGAGTATAGACATGTGTGTGGTATATGTATAAGTGTATGAATTATCTATATATGAATGAATGAAATGCAATAAATGAATGAAAGAAAGTTTTAAAGAAAATTTTGAAAATTTTGCAAAAATTTTGCCTTCACCCCCAAACTCAAATGAAACATTGTCCTCAATGTTTAAAATGAATGCAAAGATGGGTAAAATTGTGAGAATTGCTAAATTATTGAAATTTATACAATTGGGGATTAAATCAATATAAGCTCAAGAATTCCAAAATTAGCTCAAAATGATATTAACAATGAAGCTTTAGAGAGAAAAATGTGAAAAAGTATCCCAAAATGTATGAGTTTACACTGCTTAAGATGTTGCTTAACCTGTTGCGTAGGGTAAAGCGAAAGCATAAGCATTGGCAACATACCATAAGCATAAATGGTAAAAGGGAAGCTGTTACCTCCAATTGATGTGGAACAGTTGCGGCTCAAAGAAAATTTGTGCAACTCATCAATGTCAACAAAGTTAGGATTGAAGAAAAGATAAAGTGCTAAAATAATGGTCAAGAAAAGGAAAGAGTGTAAAGAAATAAAATGTAACAGTTAAATAAAAAATTAAACTAAGAAACATTCACAGAGTATTTATGTCCATATCAGAAGATAAAATAAAATAAAGTAAACTAAGGGAAAGAAGTGCAGAGATAATAATAAAAACTAAGTACCAAAGTATTACAACCATGACCAAAGTTTGAAAATTAAAATAAACAGATTACAAAATAAACCTAAAATGTAAATTAAAAGCTGCACTCTTGATCAAGTTACGCTATCAAGCCTTTGTTCTTTGCATCGAGTCCGCCGCAGTTCCGCATGAGGTTCATTATGATCCAAGCTTGAGCGGTTTCAAGTTTTCTGTTAAGTCTTTCATTTCTTGAAACATGGCTTGGCCCCAATGATATAAATTGTTGTAGGATTGGGCCAGTTTGTTGTAAAGCTCCAGCATTTGAAGTTGATGTTGCTTCTGTTTCTTTTTAAGAGATAAAAATCTCTTTTTAAGTTTCTTTTCTAGCTTCTTCTTTTGGTTAACCTGCTCCTGACCCATGGCTTCAATTTTGATTTCTAAGTTTTTCAAGGAAGCAAGAATTTCTGTGGTATCAGGTGAGGGAGCAGATTGTTGGACAGTGAAAGTTGTTATTCTGGATTCCAAGGATTTTAAGATGGATAACATGTCTGCTGAGAAGTGTGGGGTAGAGGTTGGTTGTGGTTCTGCTGGTGCAAAAGTGGTGGGGTCTGCAGTAGCTGGGGTATCAGGATGCTGCTGTAACAAAGTATAGGTATGGCCTATTTTCTCACAAACATCCATATGCAGCAACATTGTGCTGTCTATATATGATTCCCCAGAAACTGGCAGCAATTTATATAGACTAGCATCAAAGCTAAAAGATTTTGCTATAGCAGTTATATACCCCCCAAAAACAACGCTACCTTTAGTATGCTTTGTGACAATTTGGTGCCAATGAGTAGCTATGAAATGGGCTGTACTTACTTGTTTTCTCTCCTTCATGCACCACAATAGAAACAAATCCCCAGCACCCACAATACTGTTACTGTGTCCCCTTCCTAAAACAGTGTAAGTAATGAACCTATGGAGGTATTTCAATACATGGTCAACTATCCTAGAGGCTTTTGCAGTCCTCTGTCTATAATAACCTCCAAATGGTGCAATATCTTTCCAGAATTGAACAGGGTCATAAACAGTTTGCTGCCACTCAATGTTTTTATACCCCGAATCCTGAAAACCAAAAATGGCATTCAAAGCACCTATGTCTAACTCCCTATCAATTCCAGCACATCGAAAATATATCATATCTTTATGTTCAGGCACTGTTGGTTTGAAACTCAACTTTAGGGAACTCAAAAATTCGAGGGTTAGATCCTTGTACACTGGTTCCCTAATTTTAGCAAAATCAATCCAGCTAATAACATCCAAATAGGCAAATACAGAGTCATAAATGCCTAATTCTTTCAAAATCTGCTCATCCATATACTTGTTTGCCAAAATAGTTTTAGAAAGCAATTTCTCATAGGCCTTTTTCATATCCATATCCCTAAAAGCCCAGGGTAATGGAGAAATTACCTCCTCTATAGTATCTGCAGATGACGCAGGTGCTGGAGAATGTAAGGGAGACTGGGTTACTGGTGTTTGGACCGCTGGTGCTGGGGTTTGCGAGGAGGACCTGGTCCTTTTGCTAACTGGTTCAGAGGACTGAGGTGGAGAGTTTAAGTCGAAAGGGACAGAGGGTACTCGTTTCCTTTTCCGACAGGGATTTCTTTGAGTCTACCTGCGGCCCTTTTTGTTTTGCCTTTTGTTTTTGTTTGGGTAGGCGCAGGTTCTGGGGAATGGGTGTCGGGAATTGGTGTTTCATTTGGCGGCTCGGATTGCGGCGAGAGGGGAGTCGGCGGAATGAGAGGTGGTATTTGGCTTGGGGGCGGGGGCGGTGACTGAGGTGGTGGTGATTGTGGTAATGGCGGCGTTTGTGGTGGTGGGGACTGAGGTAGTGGCGGACTGGGGCTGGGGTTAGGGTTTGTGGGTAATGAGGATGGAATACCCATTTTAGATTTGACAGAATGTCGAAGTCTACTGAGTTTATGTTTGTGAGAGGACCACATTTTGGTTCTTACCATTTTAATGAAAAGGAGGAAACCTTTCGGCTTCCTGTAAAAATTGCCGGAAAAAATGGCGTGAGGAAGGAAGTCGACGAGGTTTATCGGGAGTGTTGGCGAGGTTTTTGGAAAATTGGCGGAAATGCTGGGCCTTTTAAAATGTGGGGTAGACATGTGGTATTTTGGGCCATGCTTAGGGTTAGGCATAAGGTTCAGCAGAAGTTGCTTAAGACTTTGCTTGACAAGCAATGTCATCAGCAAGTTTCGGCAGGTTTTGGGCAAAATTGTGGTTTTGCTTACCAAAATCAGTCCAAAAGTTATGGAATGCTATTGTAACCCTCAGCAATTACCAAATACACACAAACACCATAAAATTTAGGGATTTCAGTTCATCTCTCTCATAAACTTACTAAGCATAGCACATGTTCATTTAGCTTTGCAATCATTGTTCATTTTAGGCACCAATTGTGACTATCCTTTTTGCACATTTAAATGAAATGGTCTCCTTTCTAAACTTACACCAAAAGCATATTTTCAGCAGCATTTCAGACAAGTTCCAATCAACCAAGAATTGCAGAAAAAATGTAGAAATTGACCTTTTTAGCAGCATGAACAGTAGCATGAACAAGAGCAAAAATCTAGATTGCAAAAAATTAGCGAATTCTAAACAAAAGCATGCAAATTCCTATCGACTACAAAATTATATATACACTAAAAGGTGAAACTTAACAAACATTATTTTTGCACTTCAATAAAGTCCTCATCACCCTAAAT
Organism: Hevea brasiliensis; assembly: GCF_030052815.1. NCBI lineage: Eukaryota > Viridiplantae > Streptophyta > Magnoliopsida > Malpighiales > Euphorbiaceae > Hevea > Hevea brasiliensis. The sequence goes on from NW_026615301.1 coordinate 104,548, forward strand.
ATCAAAATTGATCCTCATTCAAGTTGCATTTCACGAATTTACACAAAACACAAAATCAAACATATGCTATCAAGTAGACTGCAATTTGAGCAATTTAGCACAAGTTTAAAGGTGTTCTTGTTCACAGTAATCGCATAAAGTGCAGAATGTTGCTTATACTTGCTTCCCTTTAATTCTTTGTTTTTGCAACAAGTGTAAACTTGCCCAATCTTCATGAATGACCTACAAAAGATAAGCAAATGTCACTTTTGAGTTTAATGAGGGTGAAAACTAAAATGAAAATGAAATGGAAAATTAATGAACTATAAAAGGATACGCTTGGGTTGCCTCCCAAGAAGCGCTTGTTTAAGGTCTTAAGCTTGACCTTCTTTTCAAAGCTCATGGTGGTTGGAATTGGAAAATATTACCTCCCTTCACAATAGGTGCTGAAATGAATTTATACTTCAACTTTTTCCCATTATATGTGAAAATACCTGTTGCTTTGTTCAGAATCCCAACTATGTCTTGAAGAATATTCTTACAAACTTTAGATGAATCTCCTCTTTTGAGTGATTTTGATGGAGGCTTGAGCTTAACTTTTGAAGCTTTATTACTAACCAAATGAGATGGTGAAGCTGACTTTTTCTTTCGCACTTTATGCTGATTGCATTGCATTGGAATAGCTTGATTTTCCTCTAGTTTAGTAACTTCAGCCAGCATCATGCTCTATAACATCTACCCTATAACAAGAATTCATCACAGCTGGTTCCTTGGAATGTTGGAATAAATTAAACTCTATTTCCTCCTCCCCCACTGTCAACTTCAATTTCCCATTCTTTACATCTATATTAGCTCCTGCAGTGGCTAAAAATGGCCTTCCAAGTATGATGGGCGTTCTTACATCCTCCTCCATCTCTAGTACAATAAAATCCACTGGAATGAAAAACTTCCCAACTTTTAATGGTACATTCTCTAAAATCCCAACTGGATACTTTATAGATCTGTCAGCTAACTGCAAAGAAATAGTTGTGGGCTTTAGATCTCCAATCTTTAACTTCTCACATATGGAAAGTGGCATCAAGCTAACACTAGCCCCCAAGTCACATAATGCTCTCTCAATACTTGTTTCTCCAATGTGACATGGTATGGAAAAACTTCCAGGATCTTTCAGCTTAGGTGGGAGCTTGTTCTGCAATAAAGCACTGCACTTCTCAGTAAGTGCAACAGTTTCATAATCTTCCAACCTTCTTTTATTTGATAAAATCTCCCTCAAAAACTTAGCATAAGAAGGCATTTGAGAAATGACATCGGTGAATGGAATGTTGATATACAACTTCTTCAAAACTTCAAGGAATTTCCCAAACTGCTTATCTAATTGTGCTTTATGAAACCTCTGAGGAAAGGGCAATGGTGGCTTGTACTGCAGAGGCACATATTTCTCTTCTATTTTCTTTTTATCTTCTTTCTCTTCATTTGCTTCCTTACTAGCTTTAGCTTTAGTTGAAGTGGATTCACTCTCACACTCATCTTTCTTTTCTTTCAACTTTACTTCAATTTCGTGTTCTTCCCCCATTACCTTTCCACTTCTTAAAGTAACAGCATTGCACTGCTCCCTTGGATTCTCAGGTTGGCTAGGAAGCTTCCCAAAAGCTTTGCTATTTGAAGAGCTAGCTTGTTGAGCTATTTGATTCTCTAACATCTTGTTGTGTGTTGCCATTTGATCCACTTTAGATGCTAATTGAGAAATCATTTCTTGTTGACTTTGATGGCTCACAAGTAGAGTTTCAATCATAGATTCCAATCTAGCTGTCTTGTCTAGTTGTGCTTGTTGTGGTAGAGGTGGAGCATGTGCATTTTGAGGTTTAGAAATTCCAGGAGGAGGACCTCTATTCTGCTGAAAGTTCTGATGTTGTTGATATCCAGAAGGTTGCTGAAAATTCTGATTTTGCCCTTGTCTACCTCCCCAAGAGAAATTTGGGTGGTTTCTCCATGCTGGATCATAAGTTGCAGAAAATGGGTTACCACCTGGTCTTTGATTGTAGTTCCCCACATAATCCACTTGCTCACTTGAAAAATCTTGATTTAGTGCAGAAAAATCTGCTGCACAATTGACATTTGCAGCTCCAATTTCTAGTGTATTACCAGAACCTCCGGCTGAAGAATCTACTTTCATACTTAACTTGTCCATCTTCTTTGTCAAAGCATCAAACTTAGCATTAATCATATTCATGGCATCAAGCTCGAACATACCAGCTGGTTTCTTGATCTCATTCCTCTCACAACTCCATTGGTAGTTGTTATAAGCAATTTTATCAAGAGCAGAAAAAGCTTCATCTTCAGATTTCTCCATAAGGTCACCTCCAGAAGATGCATCAATTGTACTCCTAATAGCTGGTGAAACTCCATTATAAAAGTGTTGAACAAGCATCCACTTAGGAATCCCATGATGTGGACATCTCCTTTGCAAATCCTTGTACCTCTCCCATGCTTCATACAAGCTCTCATCATCTCTAGGTTTAAAAGAAGTCAGCTCATTCCTCAGCTTAGCTGTCTTGCTTGGTGGAAAATATTGAGCCAAAAATGCTTGAGAAAGTTCATCCCATGTTGTGATAGAACCCGGTGGCAAAGAATGTAACCACTCTCTAGCTCGGTCCTTCAAAGAAAAAGGAAATAATCTGAGTCGAATTGCATCATCAGAAACTCCATTTATCTTCAACATATCACTGATCTCAAGAAAGTGTGCTAGATGCACATGTGGACTTTCACTTGGATTTCCTCCAAATTGTGCTTGTTGTACCATTTGACAGAGTGAGCTTGATTCAAAATTATTAGCTTCTACCCTTGGTCTTGTGATACTTGGCATGAAATCTCCAATGTTAGGATAGGCATGATCCCTCACAGAGCGGTTGTTATTGTTGTTGTTGTTGTCAGCCATTTCTTCTTGTAATTGCTCTTGCTCTTGTGCTCTTTCTTGTTGTTGTTGAGCTTTAATTTCAGCTTTTCTCCTCTTAGATTCTGCTCTTAAAGCTTTTGCTGTCTTCTCTATTTCTGGGTCAAAGAATAGATTGATTTCTTCACTTTTTGTCCTTCTCATAAAATAAAGCACCTGAAAAACAAAATAAACAAATTCTCAAAGTAAAATGGTAAAAAGAAATAAAATAAAATGCCCAAATTAACCAAACAAACAATCGTTCAATATCAAGCAAAAATCAAATCCCCGGCAACGGCGCCAAAAACTTGATGTGACTTATCCGCAAGTATACGGGTCGTCTCAAGTAATAAAGTGATGAATCAAGTATCGTTCCCACGAGGATTTGCTGTTTGATTACTAAACTATGAATGAAGCGATTATTTGGGCTAATGATTAATGAATAAATGGTAAATGTAAATGAGCAAGGTAAATTGATTAATCTAATTGAAATGGGTAAAGAGCAAACAAATAAATTCTAATTCTAGCTCGCAATTAAACTAAAATTAACAATGGGTAATTTAAACGAAAGTCTAATTATGGTAAAAGTGATTCCAGAGTTGGGGGTTTATGCATAAATTAATTGGGATTTGTCTTGGGCATTCCAATTTTTAGGGAAAAATAGAGTTTGAAGGAAATTGATTCTAAATTCCTTTGATATCTTTTTCAAGCAAATCAAAGTGTATTCTAAAATAACCAAACCTACTTTCGTATGTATTTGATTACTTTAAAACCCATTAAGTTTTGTAACCAATAATTAATTCCTCTTAAAGTCCTAGTTTATTTCTAAATCTAGGTGATTTTAAGTTCCAATCCTTGATTAACTATCAATGACCTTCACCTTTCGGTCCTTCAATCAAAGATTAACACAATACCCAATGGGTACCAACATTAGGCAAGTAAATCAAGCACACAAGGAAGGAATCAAAACTCATATTCATATAAAATAAGGAAATACCCAATCCAAATCCACAAATTAATCTAAAACATATTTCCCAACTCTGAAATCTAAAGAAATTACTCACTCATGATGGTATTTACAAGAAATATAGATGGAAGAATAAAGAAAAACATGATAAAAGGACTGAAATAGGAAAACCATGTGGAAGAACCAAGGTCTCTGGTTTCTGGAGCTCAAAAACTCGTGCAGCAGCTCCTCCTCCAAGAGAAAATGGCGCCTCCTCTCCCTTTCTATTAAATTTTCTTTCCTTTTTGTTTTTCTCCCTCTTCCTCTTGTGGCAAAAATAAGGAAATGATGAATTTATATCGTCCCTAAAAGTTACCCTAAAAGTAAATAAGAGCCAAGGAGTGGATAGGAAATGAGGTGTAAAATTATCCAAGTCAAGAAGACTATTCACGTTAGGCGATGCCGCTTAGGGTTGGCTTAACCTAAGCGACTTCTTAGCAAATTTAGCCTCTGTGACCGTCTGCTTAAGGTTAAGCAGACCTTCAGCAAATCTCGGCAGATTTATAGTAAAATGGACTTTTCTGCTCATGCTTGACTTGTGTTGCACCTTAAGCATTGCCGCTTTACCCTGAGCATGACCTTAAGCAAGGTCTCAAGCAAATTTCGGCTGGTTTGCTCTTTCAAGGCTTGATTTCTTCAACTTTCCTCCATGCTTAAAGAATCCCAAATTTCTTCAAATCACTTCCTAATGCACTCATTGATCCTCGATTTGCCACAAAATCCTATCAAAAACAACAAAATTACAAAAATCAAATATAAAGTATCTAAAATTAACAAATAACTAAAATAAAGCTAAAAACATAAAATATACTAAAATATAAGGGCAAAATGGATGCAAAACTACCCTAAAATGCCTATATGAAATGAGTGTAACAGCTGCCCTTGCTCCTGCTCCTGCTCCTTTCCTTCCTTTCTTTCTTCCTCCTTCTCTAAAATGGGAAATGAGGCTATTTATAGTATTTTTCTGACATGGAGCCCTAAAATAGTGTGTTTGAGGAGAGACTTTCTGAGGGAATCTTCTGCCAGCTCATTAATGAACTCTTTGTGGGAGTGCATAAGTGGACTGCATAAGTCATGCAGTCCCTTATGCAGTTTTCGGCTGGTTTCTGGAATAGTGATTTTTCTCCTTATGCAGATCTGCATAGCTTATGCGGCAAGTTATGCACAGTTTGGTCAATGCATATTTCAGCTTGAAAGCTTGTTTTTGACATCTTTGGCTGTAGAAGACACTCCTCAATGGCAAAATTCTCTTCGGTCCTTCAAAAACACCATTTTTCCTACAAAACAAAGTGAAAATTACAAATTAATGCAAAATTGACAACTATGAAAAACTAACTAATTAGCTAGTTGAGTTCATAGTACCACGAAAATTTTCTAACACTCTTTCTGTGATTAAGTTGGTAAGTGGGGAAAGAATGAATTGCAAAGCGTAGCGACTCTGGCTTTGTGTCACTTCAGAAACAAGAATCTAGTCCTTTGCTTTGTACGCTATTTAAAGAAAAAACAAGTAAAAAATCTTGGTTTTGTATTTGATGATTTTTTTTTTCTTTGATGAAGATTCCAATCCTTTTGCTAGCTATTAAATTATAAACCTTCCTTTAGGCGTAGTTAAATGATTTTATGTAGCTCTTTCTTTCATCAAAACCAACTTTGAAGGGAGTGTGTGCCTTCTTTTAATATCTTTGCTTTATTTAGGGTAAGGATCCACAAAAAAAGTAAGAAAAAAAAAATTCATATTGCATTTTCTTTTTACTTCCATTTGATTTTTACTGGACTCTTTGAGGACCAATCTCTTATTACTATATTTTAGTGCTCTTGGCCAAATCCATTTGAATCATACCTCTAGCCATGATTTTTAATTTGATGCATTAATTCGTGGGATTATGAATTACATCGTTTATAAAGCTAAAATCATCAACTTCTTAATTAGTAAACCAATTTATTTGATTGCTAAATTTGTGTTCTATTTGTCCTAATTGTGAAGTGATTTATTCAATTTGTTGAATAATTGACATATGGGATGGAGAAAACCAGTTTTAACATAAGGATGGATGACAAATTTTAATAAATGATTCAATCGTATAATTCTACATCGGTTGCAAAACCATGCAATCATTTGCCAAATCTCAGTTCTCGCTTTTACGATCACTAATGCTCACCATCATTGTTGTTCCTTTTTTCCCTATGCTTCCCATCAGCGGTTTTGTTTGTTTGTTTGTTTTTTCTTTCCTTTTGGCTTGATTGAGGTCCTTAAAACAATTTCAGATTAATTCATGACATTAAAACTTAGTGACACATAATCTTCACATGGATATGGATGGTATAGAGTTCACGGAATGGTATAGGAGAATAAAGATTTTTTTTTAAATGGATTTGGATGGTATGGAGTTCATGACAAATAATGTCCAGATTAATTCAATTATATTATTGTTTATGATAAATAATTTTTTTTTCTAATCATCCCATAATACTAGTGTACCTTAATTAAGATATTTTAGTCCGAGAATTCGATCATCCATATGCGATCATATTTAACAAGAAAAAAAAAGATATTTTAATCAATATAGAGACAATTATTCCATTTCAAATCCAATTTAGCTCTAAAAAGAAATTTAATTAAGATGTATAAATTGTTAAATTTTTGGGGCAAGCACAATATAGTAACCTGTTTTTCATGCTTTTTCAATTCAAGGATTGAAGAAAATTTCATGAAAAATTGATTATTGAACTATCGCGTTGTTAACAAATCGAGGGAAAAGGGCTAACGCCATTAAGTGCACTTATGGGTATGGATACAATTGTTTGAATGAATTTTGAACAAAAATTATTGTGAAATATTAATTTGCATATTCATATCTGGAGATTTATGTATGTATAGGAGCTTTGATATCTAGTGTATCCCACACACCTGTAACTAAATTAGCTTCTTCACCTCTTAGCAAAGTGACATAAAGAAATAATTTCACCTTTAATAAAATTTTGATCTTCTAATTTATTGACATTATTAGCATCTGTAATTTATGAAAATGCTCTGCAATTTATGATAAGCAGAGCTTCCACCATTCTAAAATCCTTTTTATTCACATTCATATTCAATTTCTTGCATGGATCATGAAATATGTGTATGTCTATTCAACTTTTTAAGCTAAAGTTTCATCTCTAACATGATTTCCGTTCTTGATGGAGTGTACTTAGTTTATGTTTTCGTAAGAAGAATTGTATCACGATTCTTTAGCACGTTGAAACTTGTGGCATTGAAATCAAGGCTCTTATGTGAAATTGCATTCTGCACTCATTGTGTTCAATTCGCCCGATCCTCCAAATAAGATATTGAGTTTCCTCACAGATGCAGTGGTGGTGACTCTGTGTTAACTCGTGTTTCGAGCCTATTCGTGTGACTATAATTGAGTTTCCTCACGAAGATGCACTCTAATTTGGTCTCTTTGGAAAAAGCAGAACAGCGCTTTGGAATTCTAATCGACAAGCTCGCTTCCTCCTTCCTGAATCGGTGATTAGCTACCCAAGTTAGTGACCATCCATCCCATTTTGACTACTCTTCGACGCTTCGTGGTGATTTGTTGAAATGGCACAAGCCTGCTTCGGGATTCTTGAAATGCAATACAGATGCTTCCTCCCGTCCGCATCATAACAAAATTGAGTGATGCATACATTATGCATAATCATTTAGGTTTAATTTCATAATCATTTTATTTGGTTATTAGTCATTTTTAGCTAATTTCATTAGTTAATTAGTTAGTTTTTCATAGTTGTCAATTTTGCACTAATTTGTAATTTTTACTTTGTTTTGTAGGAAAAATGGTGTTTTTGAAGGACTAAAGAGAATTTTGCCATTGAGGAGTGTCTTCTACAGCAAAAAGATGTCAAAAACAAGTTTTCAAGCTGAAATATGCATTGACCAAATCAGGCATAACTTGCCGCATAAGCTATGCAGATTCGCATAAGGAGAAAGATCACTATTCGAACCGGCCCGAAATGTGCATAAGGAGATCGTGATAGCTTATGCACATTCTCGCCTCCCTTATGCACATTCACGAAATTGTGCATAACCTATGCACTAAGTCATGCAACTTCGCATAAGTGACCCAGAACCAGTAATCGCATAAGGGATCAGATAACTTATGCGATCCACTTATGCAATCCATAAAGAGTTCATTAATGAGTCGTGTAAGATTCCCTTAATGTATTCCTCCTAGAACATACTATTTTAGGGCTCCATGTCAGAAAAATGCTATATATAGTCCCATTTTCTCATTTTAGAGAGGAGGCAAGGAGCAAAGAAAGAAAGGAGGAGGCTAAGCAGAATTTGAGGAGTCATTTTCACCTTCCACACCATTTTTAACCAAGATTTGCAGATTTCTTCCTTCCTTTACATTTTTCCACATCTCTAGTGTTTAATTTCTTACTTCTTAGCTTAGATTAAAGCTTTATTTCCATTTAAACTCATCATAGCTTGTAAGCATTATGGATAGTGAGTAGTTTACTTTTGATTCTGGAGTAAGGGTTGTAATATTTGAGATATTTTGTGGATTTTGATTGGGTAATCCATATTTTGTGGTCTTAATGAGTTTTATTCATTTCTTGTATGCTTAATGTCATGCTTAATGTAGGATCCCATTGAGTAATGTTCTTAATCCATGGTTGAAGCACCAAAAGGAGAAGGCCTTGTGATAGATAATCAGGAAATTGGACTTAATTAACTTAGACCTAGAAATAGGCTAAGGATTAAGAGGATTCACAGATTAATTAAGGAACTTAATGGGTCTTAATTAATTTTAACTCCACGAAAGTAGGATTAGTTTGATTAAGGCACTCTTTGTCTCACTCGAAAGGGAATTCAAAGGATTTAAGAATTAATCTCCTTAAAACTCATAAGTTTCATAAGATTGGACATCCAATTTAAAATCCCAAAATAGCTCGAATATGAAACCCCGAACTCCGGAATCATCTTTTTACCATTGTTAATTTCTAATCGAATTTAATCATTTGCCAATTTAAATATTGCCATATTTGAACTTGCTTATTTCTATTTGATGCAATTTTAGTTTAATTAATACATTTTTGAATAGAATATTAATTTTGCACATTTAGATTTCATACTCCATTACCCATTAATTCATCATTTTAATCTCATAAATACTTCAATTTAGTCAACTTTTATATCGAAAATTCAATCATTAACACAACTCCTCGTGGATCGATTTTTCTATACTACTTGTACGACCCGTGCACTTGCGGTTGGGACGCATCAAGTTTTTGGCGCCGTTGCCGGGGAGTTGTTTGTTTAAGATTGAATTCTTGATTATTTTAGTTGTTTTTAGTTTTATCTTTGTTATCTTTTCATTTTGTGTTTGTTTGTTCTTTTTCAGGTACTTTAATCTTTTATGAGAAGAGCTAGAAGCTCAAGTGATACATCCTTATTGTTCAATCCCGAAATTGAGAAATTTTGTAAAGCCAACAAGAAAGAGACCAGAAAAAGGAAAGAAGCTTTGAGAGAAACCGAAATTGAAGCAGATATGGCTGATGAAAGAATTAGAATTGGTGTTGGTAATGCTGGAAATGGTCAAAACAATGAAAATGAAGCCCAAGGGGAAGAAGTTGTTAATGCAAACGTGCCTAGGGGAAGTATGATGGATCATGCTTTTCCTCGTTTTGATGACTTGAGAGAGAGTATAGCAAGACCAAGGATTGATGCAAATAGTTACAAGATGGATTTTGGAGTTCTTCAAATGATCCAAAACTCTCAATTTGGAGGACATCCTTCTGAAAATCCACACACACATTTGAAGAAATTTGCTATGATTTGCGACATGCAAAAACAACCTGGAGTGTCTGATGATGCAGCAAGATTGAAGCTATTTCCATTCTCTTTGAAAGATAGAGCATTGGATTGGCTTGATTCTTTACCTCACAACTCAATTACAAATTGGGAGCAACTCACTGATGCATTTCTTGCACAATATTTTCCACCTGGAAAAACTCAAGAGCTGAGGAATCAAATGACAGCTTTCAGACCAAGAGAAGATGAAACTCTCTATGAATCATGGATGAGATGGAAGGAATTAGAGAGATTATGCCCACATCATGCCATTCCAAAATGGATGATAAATCAGAATTTCTACACAAATGTCACTCCTGCAATCAGAGGAATTATTGATGCTCAAACAGGAGGAGAATTTATTATAAAGCATGAAGATGAAGCTTATGAGTTATTAGAGAAAATTGCAAAGAATACTCATCTTTGGAGTAGTCCAAGAGTACCACCCAACTCGTAAAAGGCAAGTCTTTGGAATGTATGATCTTGATCCATTCAACATGATTAATGCAAAGTTTGATGCACTTACAAATGTCCTTGCTAAGAAGATGGAAGATTTGAGTATGTTGGTTAGTTCAACATCATCAGCTGGAAGTTCACAACAAGTGGCTTATGCAGAGGAAACTACCAGCTGTGGAGTAGATTATGGAGAACAAGCGATATGTTGGTAATTATGGAAACAAGCAAATGGGGAATCCTTATTCTCAAACTTACAATCCAAATTGGAGGAATCATCCCAACTTTTCATGGGGCAATCAGCAAAATCAAGTTCAAAATCAGAATTTTCAACCACAACAGCAGAGTCAAGTTCCATATCAGCAAAATAGGCAACCATTGCCCAATTTTCAGAAGAAAAATATGAACTATCCACCAAAACAGCTAGAACGAAATTCCACCATCAAGCTTTATTGCAGCAGATTCTTGCCAACCAAAATAAGCATGATGAGGAGATGAGAGAGGTGAAAGCAAGGTGGAACAGATGCAAACACACAGAATCTTTGAAAACCAGATTGCACAACAAGCATCTTCCTCAAGTGCCAAATCTTTTGGAAAGCTTCCAAGTCAACCAGAAAATCCAAGAGAGCATTGTCAAGCTATTACTTTAAGAAGTGGTAAAGTTATAAATGATGAGAAGAGTGAAAACAGTGAGAAGAGAGAAAATGAAAAAGGAACTGATGAGAGTGAAAAACAAGAAAGTGCAGAAAAATGTAAGGAGAAATTTGAAGAAAAAGAAGAGAAATATATACCTCCTGAGCCCTACAAGCCACAACTTCCCTTTCCACAAAGATTTCACAAAGCCAAGCTTGATAGGCAATTTGGGAAGTTCTTAGAGGTTTTGAAGAAACTTTACATAAATGTGCCTTTTGTTGATGCTCTTTCACAAATGCCCTCTTATGCAAAATTCTTGAAAGAAATTCTCTCAAACAAGAGAAAACTTGAAGATGATGAAACTGTAGCTTTGACAGAAGAATGTAGTGCTATCCTCCAAAGGAAACTTCCTCCAAAGCTTAAGGATCCAGGGAGTTTTTCAATTCCATGCCACATTGGAGAGTCTTGTTCTACAAAAGCTCTATGTGATTTAGGGGCCAGTGTTAGCCTTATGCCCCTTTCTATCTATGAGAAGCTCAACATGGGAGATCTAAAGCCAACCCACATTTCTCTTCAGTTAGCTGACAGAACAATCAAGTATCCTGAAGGGATTTTGGAGAATGTGCCCCTGAAGGTTGGAAAGTTCTATATACTGTTGACTTTGTCATCTTGGACATGGAGGAAGATTCCAATATTCCAATTATATTGGGAGACCCTTTCTAGCTACAGGAGCATTGATTGATGTGAAAGGAGAAAAGCTTACTCTTAGGGTTGGTGAAGAGCAATTAATTTTCAATATTAATAACTCTATGAAGAAGCATCATTCTGAAGCTGATACTTGCTTGAGAGTTGATATTATTGATAAGCTGGTTGAAGAACACTTCAGGAAGAAATATCCAGAAGATCCACTTGAAAATTGTTTGGTTCATGGAGGAGGCATAGACTATGACAACCCTCATGAAGCTGCATATACTCAACACTTAGAGGGAAGTCCACCATTCATTTCTCGCTCCAGTTTTCAACTCATACAAAAGGAAAAAGCAGAATTTAAGCAATCATCATTCAAGGAAGAAGATGCACCTAAGGTAGAACTTAAGCAACTTCCTTCTCAGCTCAGGTATGAATTTCTTGGCACTAATAACACTTATCCAGTAATTGTAAATGCAAACTTGAGTACTTTAGAAGTTGATAAGTTGTTAAGAGTGTTGAGAAAATTTAGGAAAGTTTTGGGATACACCATAGATGACATTAAGGGAATAAGCCCACACTTTTGCATGCATAGAATCAGTTTGGAAGAAAATTGTAAACCATCTATTGAACATCGAGGAGGTTGAACCCAAATATGAAAGAAGTTGTTAAAAGGAAATTTTGAAGTTGCTTGATGCAGGATCATATATCCCATCTCGCATAAGACTTGCCGGTGAGCCCAGACATGTTGTCCCAAAAAGGGTGGAATGACAGTGGTCAAAAATGAAAATAATGAATTAATTCCCACCAGAGCAGTGACTAGTTGGCGAATGAGAATATATTACATAAAATTAAATGTATAAACTATAAAAGAACATTTTACACTTCACTTAATTGATCATATTTTGGAAAGAATAGCTAGGCATTCTTACTTTTGCTATTTAGATGGATATTCGTGTTTTTTCAAATCCCTATCCATCCAAATGATCAAGAAAACCACTTTTACTTGTCCATATGGAACCTTTGCTTATAGAAGGATGCCATTTGGGTTGTGTAATGCACCACCACTTTTCAGAGGTGCATGATGGCAATCTTCTCGATTTCATTGAAGACATAATGGAGGTTTTTATGGACGATTTTTCTGCTTATGGATCTTCATTTGATATATGCTTGGCTAACCTTTCTAAAATTTTGCGATGTGCGAATCGACCTTGTGTTAAACTGGGAAAAGTGTCATTTCATGGTTCAGGAAGGGATAGTGCTTGGACATTTGGTGTCTAACAGAGGAATAGAGGTTGATAAAGCCAAAGTTGAAGTGATAGAGAAGATGGCTCCTCCTACCAATGTCAAGGGAATTGAAGTTTCCTAGGACATGCCGGGTTCTCTGACGCTTTATTAAGGATTTTTCTAAAATAGCTAAACCTTTGTCTAATTTGTCAAGTAATGACACACCATTTGAATTTGACCAAGAGTGTTTGGATGCCTTTTGCGGGTTGAAGCAAGCTCATCATCGCACCAATCATGCAACCACCGATTGGAGCCTACCTTTTGAAATTATGTGTGATGCTAGCAACTATGCAATTGGGGCTGTTCTTGGTCAAAGAAAGGACAAAAAGGCTTATGCTATTTATTATGCTAGTAGAACATGGATGAGGCTCAAACAAATTATGCAACAACCGAAAAGGAATTTTTGGCAATTGTCTTTGCATTGGAAAAGTTCAGACCTTACATTATTGACTCAAAGGTAGTTATATTTTCAGATCATGCAGCCATCAGGTATTTGCTCCGTAAAAAGGAGGCCAAACCGAGGCTCATTAGGTGGATTCTGATGCTACAAGAGTTTGATTTGGAGATTAGAGATAAGAAGGGAGCTGAAAATGTAGTTGCTGATAATCTTAGTAGGTTGAAATTGGATGGTGAAGAATTGGATGAAATCCCTATTGATGAGTTTTTCTTGGATGACCAACTTTTCTCTCTTGTTGCTAAACTACCTTGGTATGCACTTTGTGAATTATCTATCTTGTGGAGTTTTACCTCTAGGTATGACATGGCAACAAAAGAAAAAGTTCTTGCATGAGGTGAAGTTTTATAGATGGGATGACCCTTTACTCTTTAGGAGATGTTGTGATGGTCTAATTAGAAGATGTATTCCTGAAGAGGAAATCCAGAGTATTTTGCATCATTGTCATGCTTCTGATTATGGAGGACATTTTGGCATCTCTAAGACCTAGTAAAATTTTGCAAGCTGGTTTCTTTTGGCCATATCCTTTTTTGGATGTGAGGAAATTTGTGTTGGATTGTGATAAATGTCATAGGAGTGGAAATTTGTCAAAAAGAGATAAAATGCCCCTGATTATTATTCTTGATGTGGAATTATTTGATGTTTGGGAATAGATTTTATGGGGCCATTCCTCCTTCATATAGTAATAGATACATCTTAGTTGGGGTTGACTATGTGTCAAAGTGGGTGGAAGCTATTGCAACTCCAACTAATGATGCTAGAGTGGTAGTAAAGTTTTGAAAAATTTGTCTTGAGCGATTTGGAGCTCCTAGGGCTATAATTAGTGATGGGGTTCCCATTTTTGTAATAAGCAATTTGAGAGCTTAATGAGGAAGTATGGTGTAGTGCACAAGATAGCTACTCCATACCATCCTCAAACTTCGTGACAAGTTGAAATTTCTAACAGAGAGCTCAAGCATATTTTGGAGAAAACAAAGAACAATTCTAGGAAAGATTGGTCTATCAAACTAGATGATGCTTTATGGGCATATAGGACTGCCTACAAAACCCCTATAGGAACTACTCCCTTTAGGTTAGTGTATGGTAAGTCTTGTCATTTACCTGTGGAGCTAGAACATAGAGCATATTGGGCCATTCAAACCTTGAATTTTGATCTTAAGCAATTTGGTGAGAAAAGGTTGTTACAACTTAATGAGCTTGAGGAATTGAGGATGGATGCTTATGAAAGTGCCCGTATTTATAAAGAAAGAACTAAAGTTTGGCATGATAAGCATCTGAGGAAAAAGGAATTCAAAGAAGGTGATTCAGTTTTGTTGTTCAACTCAAGATTGAAATTGTTCCTGGAAAACTCAAGTCAAGGTGGATCGGTCCATATAGAGTTTCTAAGGTTTTCCCTTATGGAGCAATAGAAATTTGGAGTGAAAAATCTGGGAATTTTAAGGTCAATGGGCATAGATTGAAACATTACATAACTGGAGACCCAATACTAGGAGCAAGCTGTTACAAGCTCTCCAATCCTCACCTCTTTTCAAGAAAATTCATGAAGAGTCCAGCTAAGGACTATAAATTAGCCCTCTTGGGAGGCATCCCAAGTCCTTTTATTTTGCTTTTGTTGATTTACTTTCATCTTCATTAATTTTGTTTTTATCTTAAATCTCCCCAAATTCAATTTTTGACATTGTTAAATTTTGTCTCTTGTAGATGTAATTCAATGAAGAAAGGGTCAGAATCATGGGGAAGTAATTCTTAACTTGAAAAATTTTGTCCTTCAAAAGAACTGATAAGCTTTTGCTGCATAATCTGTGCAGGAGCTGCAATCTAGTTCATACAGAGAAAAAAATAAAATCTGCAGCAAAGAAAAAAAAAAGGTGTCTGCAGCAAATGGCTTGTATTTTTGATGAGGTTGGATGTATATCAATGGAGAAAGGTTGGTGAACTGCTGAAATTGCTATCTGGTTTATGCAGAGCAGAAAAATAGAATCTGCAGCAGATTACATGTGTTTTTGGTGAGGTTGGGTGGGTAATTTTCTAATATTTGTGCTTATAATGATATTATGGTGGTTAGTTGGTCATTTTTGCAGTTTCGAGCTCCTTTGGGGTTGTAGGATTCAAGGTAGAAATGTTGCATTTTCTTGGCAAAACTTGGAGACTTCATTTCATCATTTGTGGTTAGATGCAACTTCATGCAAATTTTATGGAGTTTTATGTGCTAAATGTTGATTTGCAGAATTTGAGTCAAAATGGCATAGCTCTCAAAGGTCTTTTATGTAGGATCCATTTTTACATGCTTGTGTGATGCACTTTTGATGAACTTTGAATATATTGATGTGTTTTTGGTGAAAATTTCTCATGGTTTGTGCTTCATAGAATTATATTTCATCATTCTAGGGTATTTTTCACACTTGCAATTCATGTTCCATTGCAATCTTAATTTTGTTGAATGGTGCATAAGCAACTGCATAGCTTATGCAATCCTGCATAACCAAAATTCTTGCCATTTTTCACCTTTATTGCAAGTGCATAAGGAGAGTGCATAGCTTATGCAACTCTGCATAACCTCATTTTGTCAAATTTCATATCTGTCAAAACTTGCATAAGGTGAGTGCATGACTTATGCACACTTGCATAGCTTCAAATCCTTCATTTTCTCTCTCTGCCGAGTCTTGCATAAGCAATGTGCATAGCCTATGCACTCCTGCATAACCAAAAATCCAAAGCTCCAATTCTGCCGAAGGTTGCATAAGCAGAGTGCATAACCTATGCACTTCTGCATGACCAACAACCCAGAAAAATCAACCTTGCCGAGGGGTGCATAAGGAAGGTGCATAAGTTATGCACCTCTGCATAACCAAGAACTCCAAAAATACAACCTTGCCGAGACCTGCATAAGCAATGTGCATAACCTATGCACATCTGCATAACCAGAAATCAGAAAATCCCAAAAGTTGCCGAGACCTGCATAAGCAATGTGCATAGCCTATGCACTTCTGCATAACCAAAATTCTGAATTTCAAAACCTGCCGCAGAGTGCATAAGCAGAGTGCATAGCTTATACACATCTGCATGACCCAATTTTCTGAAAAAACCACTTTTGCCGAGAGATGCATAAGGGGAGTGCATAACTTATGCACTCCCGCATGACTTCGCTCTTCACCATTTCAGGGTCACCGAAACATGCATAAGGACAGTGCATAACCTATGCACTTGTGCATAAGCATTTCTCTGAAATTTAAATCCTTTTGAAACATGTACAAAAGAGTGCACAGGTTATGCATAAATCATTTTCCCCTTATGCAGTCTCCTACAACCCGATTCAAATTCATTTTCAGCAAAGAACATTCCCACCATCTCCACTTCCCGACTCTTGAACCCCACGACCGCCCTTCAACCTTCATTCTTTCCGGCATTCCCGCCGTCTCTCTCCCATCTTCTCCACCAGCGCTCTCATCACGAAAACCCTAAATCCCCCTACATTTCCATTTCCCCCTATCTCTTCTCCAATCGACCATGGATTCCCCTCCACATTCCCGCCCCGCCTCTCCTCTCGAAGTCTCTCCATTGTCTTCGATACACCCCCCCCTCCAATCCTACACCACAAACGACACCACCACCACCTCCACCAACCACATACAAACGCAAAATTAGGTCTAAATCCGTGCGACCCATGTCCTCTGCTCCTCCTCTGTCCAAACGCAAAGACCCACCCACCCTATTTTCGGAGCCACCTCCTAAAAAGCCAAAAGCTCCAGCCTCTACACCTTCTTCCAGCAAAAAGCCAATTTCAGCAACCCCATTTGTATCAAAGTTACCCTGGCCTCTCCCTGATACAATTCAAAAAGCCGCTTTCAAAAGACTCAAAGATAGAAGGGTACAACCTACTAGGTATATATCTGCTGATGCTCTACAATCTTTGGGTTTATTTGACAATGTAGTTGCATTTCTTGACGGTATGGGTTGGACAGAATTTGTGTATAAGCAAGAGGTAGTTTATCCGATTCTAGTCTTGGAGTTTATTTCTTCATTCTCTGCTACCCTCAACTTGCATGATGTAGACCATAAGCCAATTATGACATTTAGATGCTTGGGGCAAAATAGAGAACTATCATTAGACCAATTTCATGGCATTTTGGTTTTGCAATTGATGGGTTCTTTAGAGTACCACACCTTTGGAGTAGAGGTAGCCAACAAGGGCATCCGAATCTGCCCAATTTTGGAGAATCATAACAAACCAACCTCAAACTTTCTCTGTGGTAGATCCAAAACATCCCAAATCCTTGACCGCACTTAGGTTTATTCATAGGTGATGGCTAGCACCATATTGGGCAGGGACTAGTTCTGCGTGGGCAAATCTGAACTATTTATGTTATGGTGTGCATTTCACAAAGTTAAGGTATCTCTGGTTACTTCTTTTGCGAACATGTGTTGCATATTGCCACCAAATCCATTGGTGACATTGTTTTGGGTGGACTCATTATCACATAGCCAAGCATTTTGGCTTTAATCTGCAGAGCACTCAATCCCAAAGACTTGAGGACACTTCCTATTTTGATGTCAGACACTTAACCAAAACAGGTTCCATTTATCACATTTTGATACTGCACCTGCAGTAAATCGAGCCTATTGCACAACCGAAACCCAACCTTTCACACGGTCCCCACAAAGACCCTACTACACCTACCCCACCCTCACCCTACTCAGACACTCCAGCTACCTCTGCTCAACCCATTCCTCCTACAGCTGAACCTACCTCATCCACAGCACCTCCTCCATTCAACACTAAAGCCTTATTCACCTACCTTGACAGGCTTAGTGATGATATCTACTTTGTGGATAGGAAGCTGATGATGGTCTTGATACACTAAAGGATCGTCATGATCGCTATTTGACCTTGTCATGGAAACCGTGGACAAACAGAAGAATCAAGGAGATGGTGAAACAACTCATGATCTTTCCGGGCATGCCACCCCACCTCCATCACCTCCTCCCGCACCATCATTTCGACAAATTCACCACCACCCTTAGCAACATCCTTGGACAAAGGAAACACAATAGACATAGATTAGTGTTTATTTTACTTTTGTTCAATCTTGTAGGACCTTTTCTTTGTAAATATGTTCAAACATTTATAGTTTGTTTTGGCTTTTGTTTGTTTGTTTTGAATTAGTTTCTTTTAAATTCTGTTTCTTTTGAAGTTTTATTGAATAACTATTACATTAGTCTTCTTTGATTTTTATTGCACTTATTGCCTTTTTGTACATATTTGCCCATACTCTGTCTATATTTCCATACTTTTATCTTTGGTTCTACATTTCCCCTTGCAAATTCCCATGCAGCAGCTTTTTGTATACACTGCACAGCTATGAATTTCCTCATGCATAACTTTGCATAGCCTGTGCAACTCTTTCTGCTACTTCAGAATCGCATGTGTTGTATTTCCTTATGCAAGCGTCTGCATAGCCTATGCAACATCTATTGCCTCTTATGCAGCACCGCATGGCTTATGCACCTTACCTATGCACATGTTCTGACAAGACTTAACTCGCATAACCTGTGCGACTTTTTATGCATCCCTTTAACTTGAATTCTCATACCGTGTAACTCTTTCTTTTGTTCTTATTTTTACAATTCTGGTCAATATTATTTGCTTTGAGTTTTGGATATCTATCGCTTGAGACATTGAGGACAATGTCTAATTTTGAGTTTGGGGTGCACATTTTGATTTTTAGCTTTATTTTTCACATTTTGAGTATAAGAGCATCTCATCCCATTTCATTTACATATATTGTAAATATTTTACATATACATCCATACATACATATTCATTACACATTTACACACACATTATACATCACTTAGAAATTGTACAAATTGCATACAAATAGGCTTACTCCATTTAGTTCATGCATTACTCATTTTAGGAATCATACACCATGCATTAAAATCTTTTGCCAAATCCCTTGAGTATTGAAAATGTGCCTATGAGAGTGATTTGACTCACCTTTTAGTTGGGTTTGTGGATTGAAAGTTTCCTAAAAGGTGCAAGGTTTTGAAGTGTCTATCCCTTGCCTATATCTTCTTAGCCAAAAAGCCACCCAACTAGTCATTTGGAGATGGAAGTGTTTAGAGGGAATTATTGGATATAAGGTAGTCAAATGATGTCTCACCAATCCTAGAACAAATTTTCTAAACCTTTCAAGGCGAAATACCAGCTTGTACTTGAAAAGAGAGATGATTAGGCATTCTTTGATTTAAACCTTCTCATTTTAAACCTTTGGCCCTTTTTCCCAATTAAAATTTATCCTTGCAAACCCCTTTGAGCCTTTTTGTCCCTAATTTTTCTTGAAATCCTTATTGCTACCTAGCCAATGAACCAAACACTCCAACCCTTTTCATGAGAATAATATTGAATATTAGGTACACTTTCTAAAAAAAAAATAAAAAATAAAAAAATATACAATAAAAGGGAGAAGAAATACTTGTCACCTTGTAAAAGTGCTAGTATATGTGCTTTTCACTATTGCCATTCAAAATGAAAGAAATCCACCCAAAGTATCAAAAGAAATGAGTTTGGGGGTGGCAATTTTAGGGACAATCATCAAAAGAAAATACAAAATACAAGTTAAAGTATCAAAATGTCCCTCCATTTTTATGTGTTTTGTAAACTATGCTAGCACTTGACAATTCTCATTGTGTATTTCTCTCCTCCATATATATATATATATATATATATATATATATATATATAAAAAGAGAAAAAGAAAAAAAGTATAATAAAATAAGAAGTGTACCTTATGTTTAAAAATTGAAAATATTCTCATGCTTTGAATACTTTTTACCCATCTTTCTTCTTAGCCTCATTTTAAACCCCATGGCCTCATTACATCCCTAAAAAGACCTTTGATCTCTTGATGGTACTAGCTACATTAGTGGAGATAGGAGTAGGGAATTTGCCTATGGGATTGGGAAATTAGTCATTCATTCATTCAATTCCATCATTCCATATGGAGACACTTTGACTATTGATTGTTCTAGAATTCCTTTTGAGCATGACTCTCTATTTTGATTAGTTGGTTTGGGGATTTTGAATGATAATTGACTTGATGGCTAAGCGGTGAAAGCTTGGATAAGCATTAGATTCTTTGCATTTTGAGGGATGGGTATATGGATTGTTGGTATGGCTAAAGGTGTGTTAAGTTACTTTAATTGGTAATTTTCATAACTCTTTGGATAAGGCACCCCTAAAAACTTTGCATCACATTTTAAAGTTTGCTTGAGGACAAGCAAAAGCTTGAGTTTGGGGGTATTTGATGCATACATTATGCATAATCATTTAGGTTTAATTTCATAATCATTTTATTTGGTTATTAGTCATTTTTAGCTAATTTCATTAGTTAATTAGTTAGTTTTTCATAGTTGTCAATTTTGCACTAATTTGTAATTTTTACTTTGTTTTGTAGGAAAAATGGTGTTTTTGAAGGACTAAAGAGAATTTTGCCATTGAGGAGTGTCTTCTACAGCAAAAAGATGTCAAAAACAAGTTTTCAAGCTGAAATATGCATTGACCAAACTGTGCATAACTTGCCGCATAAGCTATGCAGATCTGCATAAGGAGAAAGATCACTATTCCAGAACCAGCCGAAATGTGCATAAGGAGACTGCATAGCTTATGCACATTCTCGCCTCCCTTATGCACATTCACGAAATTGTGCATAACCTATGCACCAAGTCATGCAACAGCATAAGTGACCCGTAATCAGTAAATCGCATAAGGGACTGCATAACTTATGCAGTCCACTTATGCAGTCCCATAAAGAGTTCATTAATGAGCTGGCAGAAGATTCCCTTAATGTATTCCTCCTAGAACATACTATTTTAGGGCTCCATGTCAGAAAAATGCTATATATAGTCCCATTTTCTCATTTTAGAGAGG
This sequence comes from Hevea brasiliensis, assembly GCF_030052815.1. Taxonomy (NCBI): domain Eukaryota; kingdom Viridiplantae; phylum Streptophyta; class Magnoliopsida; order Malpighiales; family Euphorbiaceae; genus Hevea; species Hevea brasiliensis. The sequence goes on from NW_026615301.1 coordinate 125,742, forward strand.
AGGCAAGGAGCAAAGAAAGAAAGGAGGAGGCTAAGCAGAATTTGAGGAGTCATTTTCACCTTCCACACCATTTTTAACCAAGATTTGCAGATTTCTTCCTTCCTTTACATTTTTCCACATTTCTAGTGTTTAATTTCTTACTTCTTAGCTTAGATTAAAGCTTTATTTCCATTTAAACTCATCATAGCTTGTAAGCATTATGGATAGTGAGTAGTTTACTTTTGATTCTGGAGTAAGGGTTGTAATATTTGAGATATTTTGTGGATTTTGATTGGGTAATCCATATTTTGTGGTCTTAATGAGTTTTATTCATTTCTTGTATGCTTAATGACATGCTTAATGTAGGATCCCATTGAGTAATGTTCTTAATCCATGGTTGAAGCACCGAAAGGAGAAGGCCTTGTGATAGATAATCAGGAAATTGGACTTAATTAACTTAGACCTAGAAATAGGCTAAGGATTAAGAGGATTCACAGATTAATTAAGGAACTTAATGGGTCTTAATTAATTCTAACTCCACGAAAGTAGGATTAGTTTGATTAAGGCACTCTTTGTCTCACTCGAAAGGGAATTCAAAGGATTTAAGAATTAATCTCCTTAAAACTCATAAGTTTCATAAGATTGGACAACCAATTTAAAATCCCAAAATAGCTCGAATATGAAACCCCGAACTCCGGAATCATCTTTTTACCATTGTTAATTTCTAATCGAATTTAATCATTTGCCAATTTAAATATTGCCATATCTGAACTTGCTTATTTCTATTTGATGCAATTTTAGTTTAATTAATACATTTTTGAATAGAATATTAATTTTGCACATTTAGATTTCATACTCCATTACCCATTAATTCATCATTTTAATCTCATAAATACTTCAATTTAGTCAACTTTTATATCGAAAATTCAATCATTAACACAACTCCTCGTGGGATCGATATTTTTCTATACTACTTGTACGACCCGTGCACTTGCGGTTGGGACGCATCATTGAGCAGGTTGGGTTCTTTGTGATTGGATAGGACAGCTGCTTAAGGCTTGCTAAATTGAGCTTCTTGGTCCACCTGATCCGAAAATCACTGAAGCTCTCTCTCTCCAAGAAGCTCTTAGCTTGATTGATGGAAGGGGCATGCATATCACCTAATTTATTAACTTATTCAACCTTGATTGAATGCTGATGTTGTTCCTTATCCTGCACTTATAGATGCCCAGTGCAAGAATTTATAAGTGAAATCTGCTGTGACTTTATTTGATGAGATGACTAGGCAGGGAATCAAGCCTCATGTTGTCACTTATAAGGCAACTCAAGAAAATTACAGTGGCAAGCAGGAAATTTTGTCCATCTTAAATGCTTGCAGGTGCGTAAAATGCAGCAATTGTTGTCGTTTTCTATAATAAGATTACTACCATGTTGTGAATGTTTAAGAATGAGAACATGCTATATTTACACTGTAATTTTGGTGCGTTAGCATCTGAGGAAAATTTATATCTGTTGCAAATTTTTATCATATATGAAAAGTAAAACCTGCAAACTGATAATATTAGTTCCAATATGGAAGCAAGTATAAGTACTCCTGTAATTTTAATCTTATTTTAAGTTCAGAATTAGCAGGGTTAATATTGATGTATTGTTTTTCGCTCATTGAGAGAAGTATTGCTTTACTTTTTATTTTTAGTTTCATTATTGTTCCTTAATGGTGCATGTGACTCATGGTCAATGCCAAATCAAGAAACATATGCATGGTGAATAAGGAGGGTCACTGTTCATGTTTCTAAGATTTTATGACCCTCTTGTGGCGTTTCCTTTGCTCTTTGTTCACTTATACCTTGACAGTAAACCATCAGCATCAGAAACGAATCAAGTAGTTTACCATACTAGGATTTCTTGTCAACAATGACTAGCAGAATTGCAAATACCCTTCTAGTGGATCTCTTGTAAAGTTTCTTGTAGCACATTTTTATGGGCAAAAGCAGGTCAAGAATTGAGATTATCAGATTTTTGAAGCGCTAATATATTTCTTGCCTGTCACTTTTCTGCCTGCTTTGTATCATATAACTTGTTTTAGATACGTCAAGGATATTTAACATCGAATATGGATGTGTTTTGATTTGTGTCTCTCTGGATGCTGTCGCTGAGATTCCTTTGGAGATGCTTTGATTTTATTGGAGGAGCTTTGATTGTTTGATTATCAGGTGTATGGCGTGGCATACATACCTGTAAGGGCTTTCGCGATGTAATTTTAGAGTCTGGTTCTTTGCTGTTGGTACAAGCTCTCCACTCCAATCAGCATGATCTCTCTTATTTTGATTCTATTGTAACTGATTATGAATTTTCTTCTTAATTAATTCTGCTCTATTTCTTCTACTGATAAATCAGTGAACACTGTTGTCCATTGCTTAACACATACAATTTAGGGTATAATTTAGTTTTTAGTCAAATCTCCGGGAGTGGGGGCTTACACTGTTGTCCACTGCTTAGCACATAATTTATTTTTTAGTTTAATCTCTAGAAATGAGGTCCTGTCACTCATAATTTCTTATGATGATTTATCTTAATGCAATTTCCTTTTGTTTTTAAAACATATATATATATAATTGCCACAAAAGTGATGCAATGAATGTCTCAAGTTTGTGAATTCACCTGACCTGCCCTGTTAAACTTGACAATTTCTAATTATCTATTTGTGTTAGTATTCCACATTTACATATAATTCTCATTGCTATGTATAGTTAATTGCATTGATAACGCAATCTCATGTAAAGATTCTATCGCATATTTGGATTCATTTTACAATTCTAATAAATCCTTTTGTAAAACTTCAAGAAGGAATTAAGAAATTGGAGTATGAATATGGGGCTTTTTATAAAACTCCAAGAAGGAACCAAGAAATTGCTTTTTCGTGATAAAGTCAGAAACAGAATGCTTTTTATTTACTTTTATTTGACTTGTATTGGACTGTTTTGAGATCAATCTCTGATTATTATATTTTAATGCTCCTGGCCAAATCCATTTAAATCATACCCTCTAGTCATGATTTTTCATTTGGTGCATCAATTCAGTGGAATTATGAAATACTCTGTTTATAAAACTAAAATATCATGACTTAAAAGAATAAGTAGCAACCAAGTAAATGCAGTTTGCTTTGAGCAAGTTAGAGCGATTAATAGCGATGGCTAATCTTAGGAGTAGTGAAAGCAATGAAGTATTAGGTGTCGTAAGCGTGTTCATCGGGCAACATCAATTAGATTAAGAGCAACACATACAACATAAAAGCCCCCTTTCCAATCCAATTAACAATTAAAACAAACAAATATTTTCTTTTCAATTAACAAACATTCTATAGTTTATAGATCAACTCTCAATTTACTTTTTATTATCAATCGCAATTTGCATTTTTAAACAATTTAGATTTTAATTTAATTTCAATCAAAATTTCATTAACTTTCACTGCACATTTACTTTTCAAGCAAACCTTTGCATTTTTAAATGTACAAATTAACTTTTTCTTATAAACAAGCAATCAATTCATTTTTTTCAAGTTTTGCCTTTACATTTTTAAAGTAATCTTTTATTTTTAATAGCATAGTGATTTATTTTCTAAATACACTCAATGTTTATATACATAATTTTTATTTCTCATTATAATGGGTTCAATTGGAAGTTAAAAAGTGGCACAATTCATCATTTCACACTGGGATCTTAGCATCTTTGCCAAGTCACAGTCCATTAATATGTATTTTTTTTATTTACTTAGCAGGTCAAAAATTCATTCCACACGTAAATAATATTTTAATAATAAATTTATAAAAGATTTAGATACTATTTATTCAGCATTAATAAGATGGATTTAAGCAGTAAAAACATTTTTGTAAAATATGTAAAATGAGAGGGAAGAAAATTTTGAAAAAATTTTTATTTTTTTCTTGTTCAAAAAGAGAGAAAATGGAGGAGGAGAAAATAGTCGAAGAAAATTTTCTCTTGAGCCACTAACATTTTTCTTGTAAGTTTGGTGGGAAAGTGGAGTGAAAATGATCAAAATGACCATTTTGCCTATAAATTAATTTTTTCACCATCTCCATTTTTTTTTCCCCTCCGTTTCATTCCCAAATGGAGTAACGATAATTTGATGATTATGACCGTTTATTTTTTTAAATAAAAAAAATTTATAATTAATTTATGATTTATTAATAGAATAAAAACGATAAAGCTTTTTGTCAAATGATATGGCTCCTGTTCTTACGTGTTCTTCTCAACTTGTCCGCGTAGTAGCCAACCACAGCTCCTGCCTCCAATTTCCGCTTCTTCCATCATTTTGGATACGGCTCAAAAAAACTCATCATGCAACACGTAGGCCTGGAAGGGAAATTCTTCAATCTTTCGCCGATTTTATTGGACAATTAGGTCAAAAGTCAGCTCTAGGGGTGAATTGACAAAATTGCCCCTCACCGGTTTAATCCGGTTTGCACGTTATTCGATATTTCTTTCGGATCCCTGACATAATTATTTGACTTGCTTAATAATTCTTTTCGGTGATTTTCTCTTTTCCACTGTGTTCACAATAGTCCTAAGGACCGCGACGTCACATTTTCTTGTTCGAAATCTGAGTTAAGGCTGACCTGGTAGTCACTTCCCGAGAAGATCACCCATCGCTGTGACTCCCGGCTCATTTAACTTTTTATATTATGTTTTTCTTACTTATAGTTAATTATCTGGTAATTACTAATTATTTGTATTCAGGGTTTATCTAGGTGTCTTAGATGTGGTTTTAATCCCCTTAATTGTCCGGACCGACACCGGTCATTGGTACAGTAAAATGTACTAGGCTATGCAAATAGGGGTGTTACATGATGCGTTCAGGTTGGGTTTGAATTTTGCATGTTAAATATCTATTACTCGTTCGTTTATATAAATACTTATTTAAATATAAAATATATTTAAATTTGTAACAAAGTTATAAATTTGTAATAAATAAAATAGTTGTTAATGAATAGGATTATAATTTCATATCTATTTATATAAATGTAAATTTTTTTATTTAATTAAATAGTTAATCTTTGAATAATAATTTATAATTATGTTAATTAAACAGTTAATTTATACTAGTAATTTTATAATTATGTTAAGATTTTTTTGTTTATCCTATTATTCTTCCCTCCTTCCTGCACATATATAATTAAAATAATTTTTTTTATATTATAAGTTTGTAAATATTTAGAACAATTAATAAAACAAATTAGTAAAAGTTAGATTTAGTGTTTAAGGTTTTTATTAATTTTATTATAATAAATTAAATAATTTTTTAATGAATTAATAGGGTTAAGATTATAGAATTATTTTGTTAGAAATTATAATAAGATTTTTTTTGTATAAGTAGAATTATTATTACATTAATATTAAAATTTTAATTTATATTTGAAATTAAAATTATTTATAAATTTAACAATGAATATATTTTACTAAAAATTATTAGTAACAAATTAATAAGATATTGTCATTACTAAATTATAAGCAAAGTAAATTATATTACTAAAAATTATTAACCACAATATAATATGAATTAGTAATATATATATATATATATATATATATATATATATATATATATATCTTGATAAATATATTTTTATAGATATTTTTACAAATAATAAAAAGGGTTTTTTTTTTCAAACCTAATGTTCCCCTTCACATGCGCACGCTAACTTAATGGAATTGACTAATTGACAAAAGACTACAAAGCTGAAGTTGAGTCAATAAAATAATGAAGAGTTGCTTTAGAAATGTAGTGCCTCCCAGTTTACTTTCACTTTTCTCTTGATCCTATCTGCATTAAAAGAAGCGATAACTCTCTTATATACATTATAAAAGTAGTGTCTCCCAGTTTCTTCTCACTTTCCTCTTGATCCCGTCTACATTAAAAGAAGCAATAACTCTCTTATATACTTTAGAAAAGTAATGCCTTCCGGTTTTCTCTCACTTTCCTCTTGATCCCATTTGCGTTAAAAGAAGCAATAGCTCTCTTATATACTTTAGAAAAGTAGCACCTCCTAGTTTCCTCTCACTTTCCTCTTGATCCTATCTGCATTAAAAGAAGTAATAACTCTTTTATATACTTTAGAAAAGTAGTACCTCCCAGTATTCTCTCACTTTCCTCTTGATCAAGTCCGCATTAAAAGAAGCAATAACTCTCTTATATGCTTTAGAAAAGTAGTGCCTCACAGTTTCCTCTCACTTTCCTCTTGATCCCATTTGCATTAAATGAAGCAATAGCTCTCTTATATACTTTAAAAAAAGTAGTGTCTCCCAGTTTCCTCTCACTTTCCTCTTGATCCCATTTTCATTAAAAGAAGCAATAACTCTCTTATATACTTTAGAAAAGTAGTACCTTCCAGTTTTCTCTCACTTTAACTCTCTTATATACTTTAGAAAAGTAGTGCCTCCCACTTTCCTCTCACTTTTCTCTTGATGTCATCTACATTAAAAGAAGTAATAACTCTCTTGTATACTTTAGAAAAATAGTACCTCCTAGTTTCCTCTCAGTTTCCTCTTGATCCCGTTTGCATTAAAAGAAGCAATAACTCTCTTACATACTATAGAAAAGTAGTGCCTCTGAGTTTCCTCTCATTTTTCTTTTGATCCCGTCTGCATTAAAAGAAGTAATAACTCTTTTATATACTTTAAAAAAGTAGTGCCTCCCAGTTTCCTCTCACTTTCCTCTTGATCCCATTTGCATTAAAAGAAGCAATAACTCTCTTATATTCTTTAGAAAAGTGGTGACTCCCAATTTCCTCTCACCTTCCTCTTATCACCGTCTGCATTAAAAGAAGCAATAACTCTCTCATATACTTTAGAAAAGTAGTGCCTCCCAATTTCCTCTCACTTTCCTTTTGATCCCGTTTGCATTAATATACATATATATATCACATGCACACACTCCAAAAATGCTCTGCTCCATCAGGTGAAAGAGCAAGAGTAGAAAATGATGGGTCCATTATAGTTTCTTTAACTATAAAATATATTTAAAAAATATTAAAAATTATATAAATAAATTCTTTAGTTCGATTCTAGTTTGATTATTGATAAAGAATTAAAATCAAACTAAAATAATAAATACAATAATACAAGTTCATTTTGATATAATTTGCTTTTTATAGTAATGAACTTTTTTGTTTTAAGTTTCGGTATAGTTTCTCATTTGATTCGGAAATTTAGGAATCGTGCCAAGTCCTATCAGTTAAAGTATTTTTATTTTTTATTTTTATTTTTTTTAATTTGATTCTTCTACAAGAGTTGTCCTTATGAGGGAAAATTTGACAAATTCTAATTCCCTGTTTGTGTCAGCATTCTGCATTTATATATATCATTCTCATTGAAACTTCCTGTAAGCTATAGTCAATAATTATAACTTAAAAAGTCTTTAGGCCTTTCTTATATTTACCTTTTTTTTGTTCGTATTTAAAAGAAAGTAGAGAAAAATATCTGAAGAATATATGTAGATAATTAAGGGATGGCAATTTGTCAAATTTTTGTGGATATTTCTTTTGAACAAAATCTAATAGAATAAATTTAATAATATATAATTGAATTTGAAATAAATTTAGATTTGAAAATTAATACATGTGACGCATTTAGATTGGATTAAAATTTTATATGTTAGGTTTCTATTACCTCGCAGTCACTTCCTGGGAAGGTTACCCATCGTTGTGACTCCCGGCTCATTTAACTTTTTATTTTTTGTTTTTCTTACTTATAGTTAATTATCTAGCAATTACTAATTATTTGCTTTCAGGGTATATCTAGGTGTCTTAGATGTGGTTCTAATCTTCTTAATTGTCCGGACCGACATCGATCACTGGAACAGTAAAATGTATCAGGCTATGCAAATAGGGGTGTTACATGATGCGCTCGGGTTGGGTTTAAATTTTATATGTTAAATATCTATTACTCAAATTCATTTATATAAATACTTATTTAAATATAAAATATATTTAAATTTGTAACAAAGTTATAAATTTGTAATAAATAAAATAGTTGTTAATGAATAGGATTATAATTTCATATCTATTTATATAAATGTAAATTTTTTTATTTAATTAAATAGTTAATCTTTGAATAATAATTTTATAATTATGTTAAGATTTTTTTGTTTATCCTATTATTCTTCCCTCCCTCCTGCACATATATAATTAAAATAATTTTTTTATATTATAAGTTTGTAAATATTTAGAACAATTAATAAAATAAATTAGTAAAAGTTAGATTTAGTGTTTAAGGTTTTTATTAATTTTATTATAATAAATTAAATAATTTTTTTAATGAATTAATAGTGTTAAGATTATAGAATTATTATGTTAGAAATTATAATAAGATTTTTTTTTTGTATAAGTAGAATTATTATTACATTAATATCAAAATTTTAATTTATATTTGTAATTAAAATTATTTATAAATTTAACAATGAATATATTTTACTAAAAATTATTAGTAACAAATTAATAAGATATTGCCATTACTAAATTATAAGCAAAGTAAATTATATTACTAAAAATTATTAACCATAATATGAATTAGTAATAATATATATATATATATATATATATATATATATATATATATATCTTGATAAATATATTTTTATAGATATTTTTACAAATAATAAAAAGGGTTTTTTTTTTTGCAAACCTAATATTCCCCTTCACATACACACGCTAACTTAATGGAATTGACTAATTGACAAAAGACTACAAAGCTGAAGTTGAGTCAATAAATTAATGAAGAGTTGCTTTAGAAATGTAGTGCCTCCCAGTTTCCTTTCACTTTTCTCTTGATCCTATCTGCATTAAAAGAAGCGATAACTCTCTTACATACATTAGAAAAGTAATGTCTCCTAGTTTCTTCTCACTTTCCTCTTGATCCCGTCTACATTAAAAGAAGCAATAACTCTCTTATATACTTTAGAAAAGTAATGCCTTCCGGTTTCCTCTCACTTTCCTCTTGATCCCATTTGCATTAAAAGAAGCAATAGCTCTCTTATATACTTTAGAAAAGTAGTACCTCCTAGTTTCCTCTCACTTTCCTCTTGATCCTGTCTGCATTAAAAGAAGTAATAACTGTTTTATATACTTTAGAAAAGTAGTACCTTGATCCTGTCTGCATTAAAAGAAGTAATAACTCTTTTATATACTTTAGAAAAGTAGTACCTCCCAATATTCTCTCACTTTCCTCTTGATCAAGTCTGCATTAAAAGAAGCAATAACTCTCTTATATGCTTTAGAAAAGTAGTGCCTCCCAGTTTCCTCTCACTTTCCTCTTGATCCCATTTGCATTAAAAGAAGCAATAGCTCTCTTATATACATTAGAAAAGTAGTGTCTCCTAGTTTCTTCTCACTTTCCTCTTGATCCCGTCTACATTAAAAGAAGCAATAATTCTCTTATATACTTTAGAAAAGTAATGCCTTCCGGTTTCCTCTCACTTTTCTCTTGATCCCATTTGCATTAAAAGAAGCAATAGCTCTCTTATATACTTTAGAAAAGTAGTACCGCCTAGTTTCCTCTCACTTTCCTCTTGATCCTGTCTGCATTAAAAGAAGTAATAACTCTTTTATATACTTTAGAAAAGTAGTACCTTGATCCTGTCTGCATTAAAAGAAGTAATAACTCTTTTATATACTTTAGAAAAGTAGTACCTCCCAGTATTCTCTCACTTTCCTCTTGATCAAGTCTGCATTAAAAGAAGCAATAACTCTCTTATATGCTTTAGAAAAGTAGTGCCTCCCAGTTTCCTCTCACTTTCCTCTTGATCCCATTTGCATTAAAAGAAGCAATAGCTCTCTTATATACTTTAAAAAAGTAGTGTCTCCTAGTTTCCTCTCACTTTCCTCTTGATCCCATTTTCATTAAAAGAAGCAATAACTCTCTTATATACTTTAGAAAAGTAGTACCTCTCAGTTTTCTCTCACTTTAACTCTCTTATATACTTTAGAAAAGTAGTGCCTCCCAATTTCCTCTCACTTTCCTCTTGATGTCGTCTGCATTAAAAGAAGTAATAACTCTGTTGTATACTTTAGAAAAATAGCACCTCCCAGTTTCCTCTCAGTTTCCTCTTGATCCCGTCTACATTAAAAGAAGCAATAACTCTCTTACATACTTTAAAAAGTAGTGCCTCTCAGTTTCCTCTCATTTTCCTTTTGATTTCGTCTGCATTAAAAGAAGTAATAACTCTTTTATATACTTTAGAAAAGTAGTGCCTCCTAGTTTCCTCTCACTTTCCTCTTGATCCCATTTGCATTAAAAGAAGCAATAACTCTCTTACATACTTTAGAAAAGTAATGCCTTTCAGTTTTCTCTCATTTTCCTTTTGATTCCGTCTGCATTAAAAGGAGTAATAACTCTTTTATATACTTTAGAAAAGTAGTGCCTCCCAGTTTCCTCTCACTTTCCTCTTGATCCCATTTGCTTTAAAAGAAGCAATAACTCTCTTATATTCTTTAGAAAATTAGTGCCTCCCAATTTCCTCTCACCTTCCTCTTATCACCGTCTGCATTAAAAGAAGCAATAACTCTCTCATATACTTTAGAAAAGTAGTGCCTCCCAATTTCCTCTCACTTTCCTTTTAATCCCGTTTGCATTAATATATATATATATATATCACATGCGCACACTCCAAAAATGTTCTGCTTCATCAGGTGAAAGAGCAAGAGTAGAAAATGATGGGTCCATTGTAGTTTCTTTAACTATAAAATATATTTAAAAAATATTAAAAATTATATAAATAAATTATTTAGTTCGATTCTAGTTTGATTCTTGATAAAGAATTAAAATCAAACTAAAATAATAAATACAATAATACAAGTTCATTTTGATATAATTTGCTTTTTATAGTAATGAACTTTTTTGTTTTAAGTTTTGGTATAGTTTCTCATTTGATTCGGAACTTTAGGAATCGTGCCAAGTCCTATCAGTTAAAGTATTTTATTTTTTATTTTTTATTTTTTTTTAATTTGATTCTTCTACAAGAGTTGTCCTTATGAGGGAAAATTTGACAAATTCTAGTTCTCTGTTTGTGTCAGCATTCCGCATTTATATATATCATTCTCATTGAAACTTCCTGTAAGCTATAGTCAATAATTATAACTTAAAAAGTCTTTAGGCCTCTCTTATATTTACCTTTTTTTTGTTCGTATTTAAAAGAAGGTAGAAAAAAAATATCTGAAGAATATATGCAGATAATTCAGGGATGGCAATTTGTCAAATTTTTGTGGATATTTCTTTTGAACAAAATCTAATAGAATAAATTTAATAATAATAATTGAATTTGAAATAAATTTAGATTTGAAAATTAATACATGTGACGCATTTAGATTGGATTAAAATTTTATATGTTAGGTATCTATTACCTAAATTCATTTATATAAATACTGATTTAAATATAAAATATATATTTTTATAATATTTATAAATTTTTATATATTTTATTTTAAATAAAATAGAATTTAAATATTTATAAAATTATTACTTTTCTAAAATATAAATTATTAATAAAAAATAATTTTTATATAATGTTTGAATATTTTTTGAGTAATAATCAAGTTTGGGACATATTCAGATAGTTGAGAATAGATTTTAATTGCGTTTGAGATAATTTAGAGTTTTAAGAATGTTAATCGAGTTTAGATGATTTTCGCGAGTAACCTAATTTACCATCCTCAGGAGAAAGTCTCGTTTCTTTTTTTTTTTTTTCAATAAATTATCATTTTTTTATTTTTACCATCCCTTACTGCCACTTCCTCCACTTGCTCTTCCCTCTTTTTTTTGCGCTGAAGGTTACTCTTCCTCAAATTTCAATTTTGTTCGCCTGTTCCATTTCCTTTTTTCACACGAGAGTTTAGTTGAGTTTTCACGTACTTGTTTCATATGAAGATCCATCACCCACCAAAAATCACTTTACAATGCTATAAAATTTCTATAAGAAGGAACCAAGAAATTAGAGTAGGAGTGTAGGTCATTAAGATTCTAATTAAGAAGGAACTAAGAAATTAGAACGGAAGTGTAGGTCCTTTTGTGAGACGTAAGAGAACAAATAAATCAAAGCACAGTATAGGTCCCTTTATAAGACTCCAAGAAGAGACCAATAAATTAGAATAAAGTGTAAATCCTTTTGTAAGACTTCAAGAAGGAACTAAGAAATTAGTGCAGAGTTTAAGTATTACACAACTGGTAAAAAAGAAACAAATTATGGGTCAAAAAGAAACAATTGTGGGTCCAAGGAACAATATCATTTCTTCTTTTTTGGCATTATTTTGTGAATGTTTTTGCGTGTATTTCTTTTATTATTGAGGATTTAATTGAATTTAAACTTGAAAATTTATAATTTTAAAGCTAATTACAATTTTATAAAATTAAAATTGAATGATTTCCATGGTTGCGTATGATGATGGAACAATGGTTCATACTTAATTAACTATAGATTATAGTTACTGAGTTCAAAATCTTAAAATAAAAAACCTAAATTATAGAGGACTCCACAATTGCTGCAAAAAAGAGATACAATGGACACCTCAAGTTTATGAATGAACCCACCTTTCCTTTCTAGTATCCAGTTAAAGTATTTCTATTTTTTTTTTAATTTGACACTAGAAAAGTTGTCCCATGAGAGAAAATTTTAAAAATTTCTTAATTATTTCATATAAAGATTCATTGTCCACTCGAATTCATTTTGCAATCTTCTAGTAAAACTCTAAGAAGGAACCAATAAATTAGAGCAAGAGTGGGTCTTTTCGTAAGACTCAAGAAGGAACAAAAGAATTAGAGTAATGGTGTAAGGTGATTCTATAAGACTCCAAGAAGGAATCAAGAAATTAGAAAATTTGTATAGATCCATTTGTAGTATTCAAGAAGAAACAAAGAAATTAGAGTAAGAGTATTTATAAGCTCCAAGAAAGAACCAAGAAATTATAACAGGAGAGTATGTCCTTTTGTAAAACTCAAGAAGGAATATAGAAATTAGAGCAGTAGTGTAGGTGATTATGTAAGACTCCAAGAAGGAAACAAGAAATTAGAGCATTTGTGTAGGTCCTTTTGTAAGATTCAAGAAGGAACTAAGAAATTAGGGCAGGAGTGTAGGTTGTCCTACAGGACTCCAAGAAAGAATGAAGAAATTAAAGAAGCAGCATAGGTCCTTGGGTAAGACTTAAGAATGAACCAAGAAATTAAAGCATGAGTATAGGTAGTCTTGTAAAACTACATGAAGGAACTAAAAAATTAGAGTGGTAGTGTAGGTCCTTTTGGAGGACTTAAGAAGGAACTAAGAAACTAGAGCATGAGTATAGGTAGTCTTGTAAGACTACAAGAAGAAACCAATAAATTAGAGTGTCATATTTATGACCCAAAATCCAAGTTGATTTTGAAAACATTTTCCTAATTTTAATGGGAGAAATATTTCTAAATAGAATAGAGGAATATTTTCTATATAGAGTGGAAATCCTATTTTAGTGTTATTCCTAAATTGAAATTCCTAATTAGACTAAAACTGAGTGACTGACACTATAAATAGAAGTATTGTAAAGAGATTAATTTAGCTTCACTCGTGGAGAGCGGCTTCACCCATAGCAAGTGGCTTTCAGCCTATGGAGTGGGGCTATCGTCCATTGTAGAGAGGGGCTTTACTAATTACTGAAATTTTTTGCTCTACCCATTGATGAGGGGCTCCTGCCCGTTGCAATCTCATGAGAGAAAGAGACTTTATCCTAAGGTGGAGAAAGTATATAATCCAAGAGGAAGGGATTATTATCCATTGTAGTTGAAGAGATCTTTTGTGGTGTAATAGTTATAGTAGTAAATATATTAAGTTATGTCTAGAGAAGATTGAGAGTACTAACTAATATATTCACTATGAGCAGTTTATATATATATATATATATATATATATATATATATATATATATATATATATATATATATATATATAAAATAATTGTGGAAACCCATATATATTTATTATTTATTATTATTTTATTTTAATTAGTTTACAATAATTTAATATATTTATAAAAATATATATATATATTTTTGATGGTCTACTTATTTATTTTTAGATATATATATTATTTTTGAAATTAAATATATATCTGCAATCTGAACAACCCAGTTCAATAATAACTCTTATCCCATTCTACACCAAATAGAACTCTTGAAATATATATATACCTAATCATCTTTTCTGCTAAACTTTGCTCTCAAAACCTGTTTGTCACCTCTTTTTTTTTTTCTACCAAATACTCTCAACAGAGAATCCCTAAATTTTTACTTTTCTATTCATCACATTCGATTCTATTTTCAAGATAAAAATTCTCATTCTTTATTCAATAATGGGTGAATTTGATTTTATTTTCTTTCATTGATTTGTTACAACTACCCTAGAAATTTATTTCTTTGATCATTAGTATTGAATTGGGTTGATCATAATTGCTGTTGGATAATAATTGATTATATATATATATATATATATATATATATATATATATATATATATATATATATATAAGTTATTATATTTTATTATTATTTGATATTTTTTTTTAATATTTTGGGTGTGTAGGAGATTTGAATATTCAATCAGTCAGTTGAAATTGTCTCTCTTCCATTGAAATAACTATTGTCTTGGAGGTTCCAGGTGAGTGGTAATTATAGTACATGGCACCGTTTTAGTCCCTTTCAAAATTTCTTAGCATTAAGTTTGTTATTAAATGAAATTTTAAATTAATATTTTAACAATTATTTTATGTGATTTTCTAGAGTTTTATTTTATTATTGAATTTTATTTTGATTTTGATTAAATAATTGATTTTATCAACTATCTTTGCATTAGACCCATTAGGATTCCGGGAACAGGCCTTTAATGTATTTATATTGATTGATATTTGACTATAAAATTTACCGATGTGTTACTGAATTGATTTGAGATTGATTTGATTTTATTGACTCTCTGAAACTATTGAAATATACTATTGAAATTGCACTATCAGTTATTATTTGATATCTGAAATTTTTTTTATTGATTTTGATTGATTTGTACAAATTGATTTTCTATTTTGAATTGGTATCTGTGCCCAGTATCTGTTTCTGTTATCTGGCCCCGCCGTGTGGACTATCACGGTATTAGGTTGCATTGTCGAGTCATGCATCATTGCAGTTTATGGTTTGCATTAGTATCATATGCATTGATATCTGTGAAGGAGGAGGAAGGTATCTGATATCTGGTAGTGCGCTTACCATCTAGCCTTTGGTGATGTGGGGTATCATCACCCTGGTGCACTGTACCATAAAAATTTTTATTGAATGAACTTATTATATATATATGTTTTATGAAGTTATTTTATTAAGGATTTTGACAGCATGAGCATAATTTTATTGAATAGAAAATTTATTGTGAAATTAATCAAGCGTCTGTCTGTTCCTATTCCGTTGTGTGCTATAATTATCATTCACTGAGCATCTAGCTCAAACCATATTTTCTCTGTCTGTTATCTGTTTCAGATCAGTAGAATTCTGCAGCTGATCCAAATATTCAATCCATTTTCTGGAGAGGGACAACTTTGATTTGTTCTCATGGTATGCCCGAATTCATATTTTCTCGGGCTAATAATTAGTTTAGTTTATTGAACAGTTTAAGTTTTTATTGAAATCTGTAGAGACTTTGCAGTTTACCTATGGGATATTTATGATGTTTATTCAGCATTTTGTTTATTTGGATTTTGTCTTTTTTTGGGATTAGTAAGTGACAATATATTCATTCAACATACTCTGATAAGGCTTGCATGATTTAAGAATACTTAAATTATGCGCCGGTCACGGTTCAGAATTTTGAGTCGTGACAAAGTTGGTATCAGAGCTCGGTTGAGGTCTAGTAAACTTGCGGAGCATAGGATCCTTTACGTCTTTTCAGTTTATCATTGCTTTAGATGTCTGCGTCCTTCGTACCTTCTCACCTGTCTTAATTTGGCTCACATTTTCAAATTTAATACTTGTTTATTAAAATGAATAGGTGCATGAGTCTGTTAAACATAAGTGGAGAGCTTGGGTCAAAGATCTTAATGGTGCAAACCTTGATCCAACAAGGGAGGTATCACCTCAAACTATTAATCAGACATCTGAACAGACGCCTATGGCTAAGACTGGGGGCACAACCATTCCTTTGTTTCTCCATACTTTTTCATGATATTTAGTACATCACCTACTTTTTTAGAGTATCCTTTATCTGTATCAACACCTATGAGGAACGCAATAGACACTGATATGGTGTATAGGGGATGTATAGTTGACATTAGAGATAGGAAATTAGGTACAGATCTTGTTTCTTTAGATATATTTGAGTTTGATGTGATTTTAGGCATGGATTGGTTAGCCACTTATCACGTTTCATTAGATTGTCATAATAAAGTTGTACTCTTTAAAATTCCTGGGGAGGTAGAATTTCAATTTCAGGGAGAGCGCAATATAGCCTCTAGTAATCTTATCTCCGTAGTGAGTGTTAGACGATTATTGCGAAAGATGTGTAAAGGGTATCTAGCTTATGTTAGAGATGTTCAGGTAAAAGGTGCAGGTTTGGAGAATGTTGCAGTGGTTAAGGAGGTTCCTGATGTGTTTCCAGAAGATTTACCAAGTTTACCCTCGGAGCGAGAGGTAGAGTTTGGTATAGACTTAGTTCCTGGAACTGAGCCCATATCTATGCCACCTTATTGTATGGCAACCACAGAACTTAAGGAGTTAAAGGAGCAGCTATAGGACCTACTAGATAAGGGGTTTATTCACCCTAGTGTTTCTCCATGGGGTGCTCATGTGTTATTTGTGGGGAAGAATGATGGCTCTTTGAGAATGTGCATTGATTATAGGCAATTGAATAAGGTGACTGTGCGTAATATGTATCCTCTCCCACGCATAAATGACCTGTTTGACCAACTTCAAGGTGCAAAGTATTTTTCCAAGATTGATCTTCGATCTGGGTATCATCAATTGAGGGTCAAGAAAGAAGACATACTCAAGACGGCCTTTAGGACTAGGTATGGACACTATGAATTTCTTGTAATGTCTTTTGGTCTTACTAATTCTCCGGCCGCTTTATAGATCTCATGAATAGAGTTTTCAAGCCTTTCTTATATCAATTTGTTATAGTGTTCATCGATGACATTCTAGTGCACTCAAAGAGTAAGGAGGAGCATGAGCAGCATTTGAGAATTGTCCTTCAGACCTTACGAGAACACAAGCTATATGCCAAGTTCTCAAAATGTGAGTTTTGGTTAGATAGTGTGGATTTTCTAGGCCATACAGTATCTAAGGATGGGGTGTGCGTTGATAAGAAGAAAGTTGAGGCAGTGCTTCATTGGCCTAGACTCACAACTGTGTCAGAGATTCGTAGTTTCTTGGGTTTAGCAGGGTATTATAGACAGTTTGTTCAAGACTTCTCTCGTATTGCAGCACCTTTAACTAAGTTGACACAAAAGAATGTGAAATTTCAGTGGTCTGAGACTTGTGAAAAAAGTTTTCAGGAGCTTAAGACTTGTTTAACTACAGCACCGGTGTTAGCCCTTCCATCCGGATCAGGGGGTTATGTAGTATATTGTGATGCTTCTAGGATTGGTTTAGGATGTGTTTTCATGCAACATGGATGGGTTATTGCATATGCTTCCCGTCAGTTGAAAAGGCACGAGCAGAATTTTCCAACTCATGATTTGGAAATGGCTGCATTAATTTTTGCTTTGAAAATTTGGAGGCACTATCTGTATGGTGAGACTTGTGAAATCTTCACTGACCACAAAAGTCTCAAATACATATTTGACCAACGTGATCTTAATCTTAGGCAAAGGAGATGGGTAGAATTGCTGAAGGATTATGATTGCACCATACAGTATCATCCTGGAAAAGCTAACATAGTGGCTGATGCTTTAAGCAGGAAGTCTTCTGGTAGTTTAGCCCATATATCTACCAAGATGAGGCCTCTGATTGGTGAATTACAAGGGTTGCTAGATCAGGGAGTAGAGTTTGAAATCATAGCTAGATCATTCTTAGCACATTTTCGAGTTAGGCTGTTACACTCATTTCATATAGGTATTTTAAGGTAGTTTTGCATCCATTTTGCCCTTATATTTTAGTATATTTTATGTTTTTAGCTTTATTTTAGCTTATTTGTTAAATTTAAATACTTTATGTTTGATTTTTGTAATTTTGTTATTTTTTATAGGATTTTGTGGCAAATCGAGGATCAATGAGTGCATTAGGAAGTGATTTGAAGAAATTTGGAATTCTTTAAGCATGGAGGAAAGTTAAAGAAATCAAGCCTTGAAAGAGCAAACTAGCCAAAATTTGCTTGAGACTTTGCTTAAGGTCATGCTTAGGGTAAAGTGGCAGTGCTTAAGGTGCAGCACAAGTCAAGCATGAGCAGAAAAGTCCATTTTACTCTAAGTCTGTCGAGATTTGCTGAAGGTCCGCAACCTTAGCGACAGATGCGACAGAGGCTAAAATTTGCTAAGAAGCTGCTTAGGGTTAAGCCGAACCCTAAGCAGAATGCCCAGAACGTGAATAGTGCTGCTGACTTGGATAATTTTACACCTCATTTCCTATCCACTCCTTGTCTTTTATTTACTTTTAGGGCAACTTTTAGGGACCATATAAATTCATCATTTCCTTATTTTTTTTGCCATAAGAGGAAGGGAAGGAAAAACAAAAAGGAAAGAAAATTATATAGAAAGAGGGAGAGAAGACGCCATTCTCTCTAGGAAGAGGAGTCAGATTTGCAGTTTGGAGCTCCGTAAACCAGAGACCTTGGTTCTTCCACCTGGGTTTTCCTATTTCAGTCCTTTTGTCATGTTTTTCTTTATTCTTCCATCAATATTTCTTGTAAATACCATCATGAGTGAGTAATTTCTTTAGATTTCAGAGTTGGGAAATATGTTTTAGATTAATTTGTGGATTTGGACTGGGTATTTCCTTATTTTATATGAATATGAGTTTTACTTCCTTCCTTGTGTGCTTGATTTACTTGCCTAATGTTGGTACCCATTGGGTATTGTGTTAATCTTTGATTGAAGGACCGAAAGGTGAAAGTCATTGATGGGTAATCATGGATGGGAACTTAAAATCACCTAGATTTAGAAATAAACTAGGACTTTAAGAGGAATTAATTATTGGTTACAAAACTTAATGGGTTTTAAAGTAATCAAATACATACGCAAGTAGGTTTGGTTGTTTTAGAATACACTTTGATTTGCTTGAAAAAGATATCAAAGGAATTTAGAATCAATTTCCTTCAAACTCTATTTTTCCCTAAAAATTGGAATGCCCAAGAAAAATCCCAGTTAATTTATGCATAAACCCCCAACTCTGGAATCACTTTTACCATAATTAGACTTTCGTTTAAATTACCCATTGTTAATTTTAGTTTAATTGCGAACTAGAATTAGAATTTATTTGTTTGCTCTTTACCCATTTCAATTAGATTAATCAATTTACCTTGCTCATTTACATTTACCATTTATTCATTAATCATTAGCCCAAATAATCGCTTCATTCATAGTTTAGTAATCAAACAGCAAATCCTTGTGGGAACGATACTTGATTCATCACTTTATTACTTGAGACGACCCGTATACTTGCGGATTTTCGTACATCAAGTTTTTGGCGCCGTTGCCGGGGACTTGATTTTTGTTTGATATTGAACAATTGTTTGTTTGGTTAATTTGGGCATTTTATTTTATTTTCTTTTTACCATTTTACTTTGAGAATTTGTTTATTTTTGTTTTTCAGGTGCTTTATTTTATGAGAAGGACAAAAAGTGAAGAAATCAATTTATTCTTTGACCTAAATAGAGAAGACAAAGAAAGGCTTTAAGAGCAGAATCTAAGAGGAGAAAAGCTGAAATTAAAGCTCAACAACAACAAGAAAGAGCACAAGAGCAAGAGCAATTACAAGAAGAAATGGCCAACAACAACAATAACAACCGCTCTGTGAAAGATCATGCCTATCCTAACATTGGAGATTTCATGCCAAGTATTACAAGACCAAGAGTAGAAGCTAATAATTTTGAATCAAGCTCGCACTCACAAATGGTACAACAATCACAATTTGGAGGAAATCCAAGTGAAAGTCCACATGTGCATCTAGCACACTTTCTTGAGATCAGCGATATGTTGAAGATAAATGGAGTTTCTGATGATGCAATTCGACTCAGATTATTTCCTTTTTCTCTGAAGGACCGAGCTAGAGAGTGGTTACATTCTTTGCCACCGGGTTCTATCACAACATGGGATGAACTTTCTCAAGCATTTTTAACTCAATATTTTCCAGCAAGCAAGACAGCTAAGCTGAGAAATGAGCTGACTTCTTTTAAACCTAGAGATGATGAGAGCTTGTATGAAGCATGGGAAAGGTACAAGGATTTGCAAAGGAGATGTCCACATCATGGGATTCCTAAGTGGATGCTTGTTCAACACTTTTACAATGGAGTTTCACCAGCCATTAGGAGTACGATTGATGCATCTTCTGGAGGTGACCTTATGGAGAAATCTGAAGATGAAGCTTTTTCTGCTCTTGATAAAATTGCTTATAACAACTACCAATGGAGTTGTGAGAGGAATGAGATAAAGAAACCAAATGTATGTTTGAGCTTGATGCCATGAATATGATTAATGCTAAGTTTGATGCTTTGACAAGGAAAATGGACAAGCTAAGCATGAAAGTAGATTCTTCAGCCGGAGGTTCTAGTAATTCAGTAGAAGTTGGAGCTGCAAATGTCAATTGTGCAACAGATTTTTCTGCACTAAATCAAGATTTTTCAAGTGAGCAAGTGGATTATGTGGGGAACTACAATCAAAGACCAGGTGGTAACCCATTTTCTGCAACTTATGATCCAGCATAGAGAAGCCACCCCAATTTCTCATGGGGAGGTAGACAAGGGCAAAATCAGAATTTTTAGCAGAATAGAGGTCCCCCTCCTGGAATTTCTAAAACTCAAAATGTACCTGCTCCACCTCTACCACAACAAGCACAACTAGACAAGACAGCTAGATTGGAATCTATGATTGAAACTCTACTTGTGAGCCATCAAAGTCAACAAGAAATGATTTCTCAATTAGCATCTAAAGTGGATCAAATGGCAACACACAACAAGATGTTAGAGAATCAAATAGCTCAACAAGCTAGCTCTTCAAGTAACAAAGCATTTGGGAAGCTTCCTAGCCAACCAGAAAATTCAAGGGAGCATTGCAAGGCTATTACATTGAGAAGTGGAAAAATATTGGAGAATGGAGATAAAAAGATTGAAGAAAAAGTTGAAGAAAAGAAAAGCAGAGAAGGAGATGAACAAACTGAAGCTGAAGTTAGAATTGAAGCTGAGAAAGAAAATTCAGTGGAAGAAAAAGGAAGTAAGGAGAGGGAGAGCAAAGAGGAAGAACCTAAATATGTTGCACCTAAAGCCTACATGCCACCTTTACCATTCCCACAAAGGTTTCAGAAAGCAAAATTGGATAAACAATTTGGGAAGTTTTTGGAGGTATTGAAGTCTTTGCATGTGACTATTCCTTTCACTGATGCCTTAGCACAAATGCCTTCATATGCCAAATTTTTGAAGGAAATTTTATCTAACAAGAAGAAATTGGAGGAATTTGAGACTGTAGCTCTCACGGAAGAAAGCAGTGCTATTTTGCAAAATAAGCTTCCACCCAAACTGAAAGATCCTGGGAGTTTCTCCATACCATGTCACATTGGGGATATCAGTATAGATAAGGCTTTATGCGATCTTGGAGCCAGTGTTAGTCTGATGCCATTATCTATCTATGAGAAAATGAAGATTGGAGAAATGAAGCCTACTACCATATCACTACAGTTAGCAGATAGGTCTATTAAATTTCCAATTGGGGTAGTTGAGAATGTTCCTCTGAAAGTTGGGAAATTTTTCATACCAGTGGATTTTGTGGTATTGGAGATGGAGGAGGATGTACACATTCCTATTATTCTTGGTAGACCTTTCCTTGCTACTGCTGGAGCTGTGATTGATGTAAAAAATGGGAGGCTTACATTAGAAGTTGGGGAAGAGAAAGTAGAATTCAATTTGTTTCAAGCAATGAAAAAGAAAGATGATTCAAACTCATGCTTGAGAGTTGATGTGATAGATGAAGAGGTTAGAGAAATGCTTAAAAAGCAACATCCTAAGGATCCCTTAGAAGCTTGTTTGGTTCATAACATCAAAAAAGGGGATGAGATTGAAGAAGCTGTAGAATATGCTACAATTTTGGAAGGAAATCCACCATTGCCTATGGCTGATATTGAAAAGATTGGGAACTTGAAGCAAGAAACGACTTCATCATCAAAGTTTGAAAAAGGTGAAGCACCTAAGGTAGAGTTGAAACCTCTTCCAACAAATCTCAGGTATGCTTTTCTAGGGCAAAATTCTACATATCCTGTGATTGTTAGTGCTAAATTGACTGATTGTGAGGTTGAAAAATTATTGAGAGTTCTTAGGAAGCATAGAAGGATAATTGGTTATACCATTGATGATATTAAAGGAATACATCCTTCTGTGTGCATAGAATTTTGTTGGAAAATGACCATAAAGCCTCTCGAGAATCACAAAGGAGATTGAATCCAAACATGAAAGAGGTTGTGAAAAAGGAGATCTTGAAATTGCTTGATGCAGGTATTATTTACCCTGTTTCTGACAGCAATTGGGTAAGTCCAGTTCATGTTGTACCTAAGAAAGGGGGCATCACAGTGGTGAAAAATGAAAATGATGAACTAATACCTACAAGAACTGTAACTGGATGGAGAATGTGTATAGACTATAGGAAATTGAATAAGGCAACTAGAAAGGACCATTTTCCATTACAATTTATAGATAAAATGCTTAAGAGACTATATCATCATTCTTATTTTTGATATTTGATGGCTATTCGGTTCTTTCAGATCCCTATTCACCCAGATGATCAGGATAAAACTACCTTCACATGTCCTTATGGTACCTTTGCATACCGAAGTATGCCATTTTGACTATGTAATGCACATTCTAAATTTCAAAGATGTATTATGTCCATATTTTCTGACATGATTGAGGGTATTATGGAAGTGTTCATGGATGATTTTTCTGTGTATGGTAAATCTTTTGATGAATGCTTATCTAACTTGTCTAAGGTTTTGCAGAGATGTGAAGAGTTCAATTTAGTTTTGAATTGGGAAAAGTGCCATTTTATGGTACAAGAAGGAATTGTTTTGGGACATCTTGTGTCAAACAGGGGTATTGAGGTGGATAAATCAAAGGTAGAAATTATTGAGAAAATGCCACCCCAACATCCGTGTGAAGGGAGTGAGGAGTTTTTGGGGCATCTTTGGATTTTATAGGAGATTCATCAATGATTTCTCTAAGATTTCTAAACCTCTTACCAATTTATTGAGTAAAGATGTGGAATTTAATTTTGATACTAATTGTATGAATGCTTTTGCAGGATAAAGGAAGCTTTGATATCTGCTCCTATTATGCACCACGATTGGTCATTACCTTTTGAGTTAATGTGCGATGCTAGTGATTATGCCATTGGGGCTGTTTTGGGACAAAGGAAAGATAAGAAGGTGTATGCAATATATTATGCAAGTAGGACCTTAGATGATGCTCAAATAAATTACACTACTACAGAGAAAGAGTTTTTGGCAGTAGTATTTGCAGTAGACAAATTCAGGTCCTATCTTGTGGGGTCTAAGGTCATAGTATACACGGATCATGCACTATCAAGTATCTCCTTGAAAAAGAGGCTAAACCTAGATTGATAAGGTGGGTGTTACTCCTTCAAGAGTTTGACTTGGAAATTAAAGATAAGAAAGGAGTAGAAAATGTGGTAGCGGATCATCTATCTAGATTGAGGCAAGAACAAGGAGACAATCTGGGAAAAGAACCCCCAATAGATGATTATTTTCCTGATGAGCAACTGTTAGTAATCATGAATGCAAAAACCCCTTGGTATGCAGATTTTGTGAACTATCTAGTGTGTGGAATCCTTCCACCTGATCTAACATGGCAGCAGAAAAGAAGAAATTTCTTTTGATGTGAAGGATTATGATTGGGAGGAGCCATTTTTGTTCAAGAAATGTGGAGATGGGCTGATTAGAAGATGTTTAGTGATGAGGAGATATGGAATGTTATCAAAGATTGCCATTCTTCACTTTATGGGGTCACATGAGTGCGACAAAGACTGCAGAAAAGTTCTTCAAGCAGGTTCTTTTGGACACACATTTTTATGGATGTGAGGAAGTTTGTAAATGCATGTGATAGGTGTCAAAGGATGGGTAATATCTCAAAGAGAGATGAAATGCCCTCCAAAATATACCGGAAGTGGAATTATTTGATGTGGGGCATTGATTTCATGGGACCTTTTCCATCATCCTTGGGACACAAATACATTTTAGTTGGAGTAGATTATGTGAGCAAATGGGTTGAAGCTATACCATCTCCAACTAATGATGTAAGAGTTGTGATTAAATTCCTTAAAAAGTTCATTTTTACAAGATTTGGAACTCCACGTGCCATTATAAGTGATGGATGTTCTCATTTTTGCAAACATCAATTTGAAAGATTATTGCAAAAATATGGAGTGAAGCATAAGATTGCAACACCCTACCATCCACAAACTAGTGGTCAAGTGGAGATCTCCAATAGAGAGCTGAAAAGAATTCTTGAAAAAATAGTGAATAGTTCAAGAAAAGATTGGTCACTAAAGTTAGATGATGCTCTTTGGGCCTATAGAACAGCTTTTAAAACTCCTATTGGAACTACCCCATTTAGATTGGTTTATGGGAAAGCTTGTCATTTACCTTTGGAGTTGGAGCATAGAGCATATTGGGCCATAAGAACACTGAACTTTGACTTAAAAACTGCAGGAGAAAAAAGAATGCTGCAACTAAATGAACTTGAGGAACTTAGACTGGATGCTTATGAAAATGCCAAGCTTTACAAAGAAAGAACTAAGAGATGGCATGATAAGCATATTAGGAGGAAAGAATTTCAAGAAGGTGATGTTGTTCTTCTATACAACTCTAGGTTAAGGTTATTTCCAGGAAAATTAAAGTCAAGATGGTCAGGACCCTACACTGTTATAAAGGTATACCCCTATGGAGCTGTTGAGATAGGTAATGAAACCTCAGGGACTTTCAAAGTTAATGGGCAGAGATTAAAGCATTATATTGTTGGAGAACCCACGCAAAGGGTCGTAGAGGTTTCATGGCTTAGTTCTCCAATCAGGGATGTTTAGAATTGGAGTGGAAGGTCAAGCTTAAGACCCTAAATAAGCGCTTCTTAGGAGGCAACCCAAGCGTATCCTTTTATAGTTCATTAATTTTCCATTTCATTTCATTTTCAGTTTTCACCCTCATTAATCTCAAAAGTGACATTTGTTTATCTTTTGTAGGCCATTCATAAAGATTGGGCAAGTTTACACTTGTGGCAAAAACAAAGAATTGAAGGGAAGCAAGTATAAGCAACATTCTGCACTTTATCCAGTGCCTGTGAACAGTAACACCTTTAAACTTGTGCTAAATTGCTGATATTGCAATCTACTTGATAGCACATGTTTGATTTTGTGTTTTGTGTAAATTCTGTGGAATGCAACTTGAATGAGGATCAATTTTGATATTTAGGACTGATGTGAGCTTTATTGAAGTGCAAAAATAGTGTTTGTTAAGTTTTACCTTTTAGTGTATACATAATTTTGTAGTTTGTTAGGAATTTACATGTTTTTGTTTGAATTGCTGCTAGTTTTTTGCAATCTGCAGATTTTTGTTACTGTTCATGCTACTGTTCATGCTGCTAGAAAGGTCAATTTCTATGTCTTTTCTGCAATTCTTGAATGTTTGGAACTTGTCTCAAATGTTGCTGAAAATATGCTTTTGGTATAAGATCAGAAAGGAGATCATTTCATTAAGTGTGCAAAAGGTAGTCACAATTAGTGCCTTAATTGAAAAAAATGCTTGCATGAGCTAAATGAAAATATATTGTGTTTGATGAGTGCTAAGAGATTATGAACTTAAATCCCTCAATTTTATGGTGTTTGTGTGTATTTGGTGATTGCTGAGGGTCATGATAGAATTCCATAGCTTGTGGACTGTTTTTGGCAAGCAAAACCACAATTTTTCCCAAAACCTGCCGAAACTTGCTGATGACATTGCTTGTCAAGCAGAGTCTTAAGCAAATTTTGCTGAACCTTATGCTTAACCCCAAGCATGGCCCATCTTACAATAAGTCTGCCCCACAATTTAAAATAGCCTAAGATGTCCGCCAAATTTTCTAAAAGCCTCGCCAACACTCCCGATAAACCTCGTCGACTTCTTTTCCCACGCCATTTCTTCCGGCAATCTTTACAGGAAGCCGAACGGTTTCTTTCCTTTCATTAAAATGGTAAGAACTAAAATGTGGTCTTCCCACAAACCCAAACTCAGCAAATTTCGACCTAAAATGGGTACTCCATCCTCATTGCCCACAAACCCTAACCCCAGCCCTAGTCCGCCATTACCTCAGTCACCACCACCACAAACGCCACCATTACCACAATCGCCACCACCTCAGTCACCGCCACTACCCCCAAGCCAAATACCACCTCTCATTCCGCTGACTCCCCTCTCGCCGCAATCCGAGCTGCAAAATGAAACACCAATTCTCGACACCCATTCCCCAGAACCTGCGCCTACTTAAGCAAAAACAAAAGGCAAAACAAAAAGGGCCGCAGGTAGACCCAAAGAAACCCCTGTCGGAAAAAGGAAACGAGTACCCTCTGTTCCTTTCGACCTAAACTCTCCACCTCAGCCGTCCTCTGAACCAGTTAGCAAAAGGACCAGGTCTTCCTAGCAAACCACAAAGACCAAATGTCCAAACACCATACCTCGCCTCCTTTACACTCTCCAAAGACTCGCATCATCTGCAGATACTATCGAAGAGGTAATTTCTCCATTACCTTGGGCTTTTAGGGATATGGATATGAAAAAGGCCTATGAGAAATTAGTTTCTAAAACTATTTTGGCAAATAAGTATATGGATGAGCAGATTTTGAAAGAATTAGGCATTTATGACTCAGATTTGCCTATTTGAATGTTATTGGACTGATTTTGCTAAAATTAGGGAACCAAAGTGTACAAGGATCTAACCTGGAATTTTTGAGTTCCCTAAGGCTGAGTTTCAAACCAACAGTGCCTGAACATAAAGATATGATATATTTTCGATGTGCTGGAATTGATAGGGAGTTAGACATGGCTGCTATGAATGCAATTTTTGGTTTTCAGGATTCAGGATATAAAAACATTGAGTGGAAGCAAACTTTTTATGAACCTGTTAATTTCTGTAAGGATATTGCACCTTTTGTGGGTTATTATAGACAGAGGACTGCAAAAGCCTCAAGGATAGTTGACCATGTATTGAAATACCTCCATAGGTTCATTTCTTACACTGTTTTAGAGAGGGGACACAGTAACAGTATTGTGGGTGCTGGTGACTTGTTTCTCTTGTGGTGCATGAAGGAGAGAAAACAAGTAAGCACAGCCCATTTCATAGCCACTCATTGGCACCAAATTGTCACAAAGCATACTAAAGGTAGTATAGTTTTTAGGGGGTATATAACTGCTATAGCAAACTCATTTAGCTTTGATGCTAGTCTATATAAATTCTTTTGCAGTTTCAGGGAATCATATATAGACGACACAATGTTCTTGCATATGGATGTTTGTGAGAAAATAGGCGATACCTATACTGCTACAAAGACATCCACGATACCACTGGTACTACAGACCCCACTACCTATACACAATCAGAACCACAAACAACAACTACACCACAGTTTTAAGCAGACATTTTATCCCTTTTAAAATCCTTGGAATCCAAATTAACAAGTTTCACTGTCCAACCATCTGTTCCTTCACCTGACAACACAGAAATTCTTGCTACCTTGAAAAACTTAGAAATCAAAATTGAAACCATGGGTCAGCAGTAGGTTAACCAAAAGAAGAAGCTAGAAAAGAAACTTAAAAATAGATTTTTATCTCTTAAAAAGAAACAGAAGCAACACCAAATTCAAATGTTGGAGCTTTACAACAAACTAGCTCAATCCTACAACAACTTATATCATTGGGGCCAAGCCATGTTTCAAGAAATGAAAGACCTCACAGAAAATTTGGAAACTGCTTCTGACGCTTCGGATCACAATGAACCTACTGCAGAACTCAGGCGGACTTCGATGCAAAGAACAAAGCCTTGATAGCAGAGCTTGATCAGTAGCAGCAGTTTTAATTTCTGTTTTAAGTTTATTTTGTAATCTGTTTATTTTAGTTTTCGAACTTTGGTACTAGTTGTAATACTTTGGTAATTAATTTTTATGATTATACTTGCACTTCTTTCCTTTAGTTTACTTTATTTTATTTTATTTTATTTTCTGCTATGGACATAGTTACTCTGTGAATGCTTTTTGGTTTAATTTTTGATTTAATTGTTAGATCTTATTTCTTTATACTTTTTCATCTTTTTGCACATTATTTTTGCACTTTATCTTTTCTTCAATCCTAATTTTGCTAACATTGATGAGTTGCACAAATTTTCTTTGAGCCACACTGCTCCACATCAACATCACCGCAGTATAACTTACCCTTACACCATTTAATCTTATGGTATGTTACCAATGATTATGCTTCCGCTTTACCCTACGCAGCAGGTTAAGCAACATCTTAAGCAGTGTCAATTCATACATTTGGGATACCTTTTCACATTTTTCTCTCTAAAGCTTCATTGTTGATATCACTTTGAGCTAATTTTGGAAATCTTGACCTTATATTGATTTAATCCCCAATTGTATAAATTTCATTAATTGATTAGTTTACACAATTTTGCCCATCTTTGCATTCATTTTAAACATTGAGGACAATGTTTCATTTGAGTTTGGGGGTGAGGGCAAAATTTTTGCAAAATTTTTAAATTTTTCTTTAAAATTTTCATTCATTCATTTATTGCTTTTCATTCATTCATATATAGATAATCCATACACTTATACATATACCACACGCATGTCTATACTCATACACATACATTTGCATATAGTTTTCATATAGATTACACTTAGTTTTAATTTGATTTATGCATTCACTTTAGGATCATGCATATCATAAAAATAATTTTTTACCTTGTCCTTAGAGGATTGAGAATTGCTTTGAAGAGCAATTGAGCTTACTTTTAGAAGGGTTTGATGGATTGAAAGTTCTAGATAGGTGCAAAGTTATTAGATTCTTGCTTTAGTTTATATCTTCTTAGCCAAGGGCCACCCAATCAATTGCATTGACTTTGAGTGCTTAGAGAAAACTCTAGGGTGAGAAGTAGCTAATTGATGTCTCACCAATCCTAGAACAATCTTTCTAAACCTTTCAAGGCGAAATCATAGCATACACTTGAAAAAGAAATGATATAGGCATTCTTTGAATTTTAAACCCATATTTTAGCCTTAGCCAACCTCACTTCAAAATTTCCTTTGAAACCAATTTGAGCCTACATTTATCCCTCTTATTTCTTTGGAACCCACATTAAAACCTAGCCATAAACCCAAACACTTACCTACCCTCCATGAGAATAATTCTTAAAGAGATATGATTCAAAAAAAAAATATATATATATATATATATATATATATATATATATATATATATATATATAACAATTAGTTGGGAGAAGTAATTAAAATAAAAAAAGCTAGCAAATTCAATTATGGTATGTAAAGTAATTCACTACCCAAGTACACAAAGAAATGAGTTTGGGGGTGAATTGAAAGGGACAATTATAATTTAAGTCAATGATATTTATGTAGTCCCTCTAAAAGCTTCAAAATTATATGCTAGCATTAGTGAAAAGTCGTAAAGTTCCTTCTCTCAATTGATTTAAAAAAAATAATAAAATAAAATAAAATAAAATAAAAAATATTTTGTGTATCTTGATTTTTTAATAATTTGATTATTCTCATATTTTGTTACCTTTATCCTTTCTTGTTAACCACATTATCACCCCCTTAGCCACATTACAACCCTTGAAAGTCCTTTTGATCTTTTGATAGTGTTTTTCTACATTAGTGGAGATTGGAATAGGAAAATTGCCTATGGGATTGTGATATCATTAATCCATTCATTTACTTCCATCATTATTTGAGATACTTTAGCTTATGGATTACCCTATAGTCTATTTAGGCACGATTATTCTTGTGATTGATTGGTTTGGGCTTGATGATATGGATAATTGACCCAAGGCTAAGCGGTGATAACTTTGGTAAGGATTAAATTCTTTGCATCTTGAAAGTGGGTATATGGTTTGTTGGTGGCTAAAGGTAAGCTTGAGAGTTTGGATAAGTAATTTTCATTAATTTAAGGTAAGGTACCCCAAATTGTATTAATTGTTTTAATTTGCTTGAGGACAAGCAAAGGTTTGAGTTTGGGGGGGAATTTGTTACACTCATTTCATATAGGTATTTTAGGGTAGTTTTGCATCCATTTTGCCCTTATATTTTAGTATATTTTATGTTTTTAGCTTTATTTTAGCTTATTTGTTAAATTTAAATACTTTATGTTTGATTTTTGTAATTTTGTTATTTTTGATAGGATTTTGTGGCAAATCGAGGATCAATGAGTGCATTAGGAAGTGATTTGAAGAAATTTGGAATTCTTTAAGCATGGAGGAAAGTTGAAGAAATCAAGCCTTGAAAGAGCAAACTAGCCGAAATTTGCTTGAGACTTTGCTTAAGGTCATGCTTAGGGTAAAGCGGCAGTGCTTAAGGTGCAGCACAAGTCAAGCATGAGCGAAAAGTCCATTTTACTCTAAGTCTCTGAGATTTCTTGAAGGTCCGCAACCTTAAGCGATGCATACACAGAGGCTAAAATTTGCTAAGAAGCTGCTTAGGGTTAAGCCGAACCCTAAGCAGAATGCCCAGAACGTGAATAGTGCTGCTGACTTGGATAATTTTACACCTCATTTCCTATCCACTCCTTGTCTTTTATTTACTTTTAGGGCAACTTTTAGGGACCATATAAATTCATCATTTCCTTATTTTTTTTTCCATAAGAGGAAGGGAAGGAAAAACAAAAAGGAAAGAACAATTATATAGAAAGAGGGAGAGAAGACGCCATTCTCTCTAGGAAGAGGAGGCTCACAAGACGAGTTTGGAGCTCCGAAACCAGAGACCTTGGTTCTTCCACCTGGGTTTTCCTATTTCAGTCCTTTTGTCATGTTTTTCTTTATTCTTCCATCAATATTTCTTGTAAATACCATAATGAGTGAGTAATTTCTTTAGATTTCAGAGTTGGTAAATATGTTTTAGATTAATTTGTGGATTTGGACTGGGTATTTCCTTATTTTATATGAATATGAGTTTTGATTCCTTCCTTGTGTGCTTGATTTACTTGCCTAATGTTGGTACCCATTGGGTATTGTGTTAATCTTTGATTGAATGACCGAAAGGTGAAAGTCATTGATGGGTAATCATGGATGGGAACTTAAAATCACCTAGATTTAGAAATAAACTAGGACTTTAAGAGGAATTAATTATTGGTTACAAAACTTAATGGGTTTTAAAGTAATCAAATACATACGAAAGTAGGTTTGGTTATTTTAGAATACACTTTGATTTGCTTGAAAAAGATATCAAAGGAATTTAGAATCAATTTCCTTCAAACTCTATTTTTCCCTAAAAATTGGAATGCCCAAGACAAATCCCAGTTAATTTATGCATAAACCCCCAACTCTGGAATCACTTTTACCATAATTAGACTTCCGTTTAAATTACCCATTGTTAATTTTAGTTTAATTGCGAACTAGAATTAGAATTTATTTGTTTGCTCTTTACCCATTTCAATTAGATTAATCAATTTACCTTGCTCATTTACATTTACCATTTATTCATTAATCATTAGCCCAAATAATCGCTTCATTCATAGTTTAGTAATCAAACAGCAAATCCTCGTAGGAATGATACTTGATTCATCACTTTATTACTTGAGACGACCCGTATACTTGCGGATTTTCGTACATCATAGGCCTATCTTGATTGATAGAATTAAGGCTGCTCAAAAGAGGGACTCTCAGCTATGTGTGATTATAGATAGTATTCATCAAGGCCAAGCTCAAGGGTTCATGTTAAATGATGATGGAGTTCTTCGTTATGGCACTAGACTTTGTGTCCCCAATATTGATGAGTTGAGAAGAGAAATCATGGAGGAGGCACACCATTCTGCTTTACACAAGACACCTGTGTTCAACTAAGATGTACCGTGATTTAAGGGAGCATTATTGGTGGGGTGGCATGAAGAGGATGTTGCACTTTGTTGCTAAATGTTTGACTTGTCGTGAGTTAAGGCAGAACATCAGAGACCATCTGGGTTACTTCAGCCATTGCCTATTCCCGAGTGGAAGTGCGAGCATATTGCCATAGACTTTGTTGTGGGTTTACCTAGTACACAAGGTGGATACAATGCAATCTGGGTGATAGTGGACAGATTGACAAAATCTGCTCATTTCGTTCATGTGAAGACTACATATAACTTTGCTAAACTTGCACAGTTGTATATAAACAAGATTGTTAGTCTTCATGGAGTTTCAATTTCCATTGTCTTTGATCGTGGTACTCAATTTACTTATCGATTTTGAAATAAATTCCAAGAAACTTTAGGAATACGAGTAGACTTTAGTACTGCTTTTCGCCCTTAGATGGATGGACAGTAAGAAAGGACCATACAGACATTAGAGGACATGCTTCGTGCATGCGTTATGGATTTTGGTGGCTGTTGGGATCATCATTTGCTTTTAGTGGAGTTTGCTTATAATAACAGTTATCAGACAAGTATAGAGATGGCTTTATATGAGGCATTATATGGTCGAAAGTGTAGGTCACCAGTTTGTTGGGATGAAGTTGGAGAAAGAAGGCTTATTATACCAGAGTTGATACAATTAACTTCAGAGAAGGTTCGACTAATTCGTGATCGACTTTTGACTGCTCAAAGTTGACAGAGAAGTTATGCCGACCCTAAGCATAAAGATGTAAAATTTATGATTGGTGATCATGTATTTCTGAGAGTTTCCCCTATGAAACGAATCATGAGGTTTGGGAAGAAAGGGAAGCTTAGCCCTCGTTTTGTTGGTCCATTTGAAATTTTGGAGAGAATTGGAGCAGTTGCTTACCGTTTAGCCCTTCCACCTGGTTTTGCACATGTACATCCAGTTTTCCATATTTCTATGCTTAGGAAGTATGTACCAGATCCATCTCATGTTTTACAACCTCAAACCATGCAATTTAGGGATGATATGTCATATGAGGAGCAACCAGTAAAGATTTTAGATCGAAAAATTAGGAAACTCCGGTCTAAGGAAGTGGCTTTGGTCAAAGTCTTGTGGCATAATCACTCAAGTAGTGAGGCCACATGGGAGACAGAATCTGAAATGCGAGCCAAATATCCTCACTTATTTGATTCTTCAGGTTAAAATTTTGTCTATTCAAATTCGGGGATCGAATTTTTTTAAGGAGGGAAATATGTGGAAACCCATATATATTTATTATTTATTATTATTTTATTTTAATTAGTTTACAATAATTTAATATATTTATAAAAAAATATATAAATATTTTTTTGACGGTCTGCTTATTTATTTTTAGATATGTATATATATATATATATATATATATATATATATATATATATATATATATATATATATATATTATTTTTGAAATTAAATATATATCTGCAATCTGAACAACCCAGTTCAATAATAACTCTTATCCCATTCTACACCAAATAGAACTCTTGAAATATATATATACCTAATCATCTTTTCTGCTAAACTTTGCTCTCAAAACCTGTTTGTCACCTCTTTTTTTTTTTTTTTTTTTCTACCAAATACTCTCAACAGAGAATCCCTAAATTTTTACTTTTTTTTTCATCACATTCGATTCTGTTTTCAAGATAAAAATTCTCATTCTTTATTCAATAATGGGTGAATTTGATTTTATTTTCTTTCATTGATTTGTTACAACTACCCTAGAAATTTATTTCTTTGATCATTGGTATTGAATTGGGTTGATCATAATTGCTGTTGGATAATAATTGATTATATATATATATATATATATATATATATATATATATATATATATATATAAGTTATTATATTTTATTATTATTTGATATTTTTCTTTAATATTTTGGGTGTGTAGGAGATTTGAATATTCAATCAGTCAGTTGAAATTGTCTCTCTTCCATTGAAATAACTATTATCTTGGAGGTTCCAGGTGAGTGGTAATTATAGTACATGGCACCATTTTAGTCCCTTTCAAAATTTCTTAGCATTAAGTTTGTTATTAAATGAAATTTTAAATTAATATTTTAACAATTATTTTATGTGATTTTCTAGAGTTTTATTTTATTATTGAATTTTATTTCGATTTTGATTAAATAATTGATTTTGTCAACTATCTCTGCATTAGACCCATTAGGATTCCGGGAACAGGCCTTTAATGTATTTATATTGATTGATATTTGATTATAAAATTTACCGATGTGTTACTGAATTGATTTGAGATTGATTTGATTTTATTGACTCTCTGAAACTATTGAAATATACTATTGAAATTGCACTACCAGTTATTATTTGCTATTTGAAATTTTTTTTATTGATTTTGATTGATTTGTACAAATTGATTTTCTATTTTGAATTGGTATCTGTGCCCAGTATCTATTTTTGTTATCTGGTCCCGCCGTGTGGACTATCACGGTATTAGGTTGCATTGTCGAGTCATGCATCATTGCAGTTTATGGTTTGCATTAGTATCATATGCATTGATATCTGTGAAGGAGGAGGAAGGTATCTGATATCTGGTAGCGCGCTTACCATCTGGCCTTTGGTGATGTGGGGTATCATCACCCTGGTGCATTGTACCATAAAAATTTTTATTGAATGAACTTATTTTATATACATGTTTTATGAAATTATTTTATTAAGGATTTTGACAGCATGAGCATAATTTTATTGAATAGAAAATTTATTGTGAAATTAATCAAGCCTCTGTCTGTTCCTGTTCCGTTGTGTGCTATAATTATCATTCACTGAGCATCTAGCTCAAACCATGTTTTCTCTGTCTGTTATTTGTTTCAGATCAGTAGAATTCTGCAGCTGATCCAAATATTCAGTCCATTTTCTGGAGAGAGACAACTTTGATTTGTTCTCATGGTATGCCCGAATTCATGTTTTCTCGGGCTAATAATTAGTTTAGTTTATTGAACAGTTTAAGTTTTTATTGAAATCTGTAGAGGCTCTGCAGTTTACCTATGGGATATTTATGATATTTATTCAGCATTTTGTTTATTTGGATTTTGCCTTTTTTTGGGATTAGTAAGTGACAATATATTCATTCAACATAATCTGATAAGGCTTTGGTTCGATTTTACTTTGGTTCGATTTTATTTTTCTAAAGAAAATACTGCAGAATTTTGGTTTGTCCGGTTCCTTTTTCTTTCAGAGAGTAATTTCAATTCAATTAATTTTCTTGGTCTGCAAAGTAGTTTTGTAAAATGTGAATTTCTTTCTTATTCTGTCTTTTATTATATTATTTAGATTTCCAAAATTATGATTACATGTCCCTTTGGTGAAATTACGAACACATAGTGATTTTATGAGTAGAAGTATTTTGCATGTCACATAAAGTGGTAAAGATGCATATATTAATTCTTCCTCAGAGACAATGGGAACTGTGTTTCTCAGTTTATTCCACACTTGTAATGAAAACTCATTTGCTGCTTCATAATAGATTTTATTTGGAATTCTATATGAAGCAGTATCTTCATACTCCAATAAAAGAAATCCCAAGATACTAATTAACAATTTCTACCGCTTGTGATTTATTTTTCCTTCTCGTTTTTCTTTTCTCAAGAACTGCTTCTCTTATACAAACTTTTTTTGACTCTCGACTTCCATTTCTCTTCTCCACTCAACAATTCAGAAGCTCTATGGTTTTTGTAGCCTCCAATTTCTCCCTCTCTAGCACAAACTTAATTAGCGACTATAAGTCTTCCATTTCAGGTGGGTTGCTTTTATGATCTAATGCTGCATAATCAATTACTAATTTGTAAAATTTGCTTCTCAAAAGAAGTTTGAATCGCAAGTTGCAGAAACTTAGGCATTTGAATCTTGCTTTTATTATTTAAAATCTGCATAATATGTTATGCTGAACATTTGCTATGTTGTATATGATTGAACCCATATGTCAACGTTACCTTCTTCTGTTGGTGCACCCTCTCCTTTTTGTTTGACCTTTCTTTTTTTTTGTTCCTTCACCTCTTTGAGAGAAAATTGCATGATCTCTTTCCAGGCAATTTGTATACAATTATAAATTTTTTAAAATTTGTAGCTGGCACCAATAACACCTCAATTATTGTCCAAATGTCCATAGTCATAATATTACGCATTTGGAAGAAAGGAGTTTTATTCGTATAGTTGATTCCTTGACTCTGTTCATCCTTGCTCTTCCTATGCGTATGTAGTATTTAAATTTGTGTACGTGCCTGTGCTGTGATGTTTCTTTCTATGTTTGTCCATGTTATTGTTTATCATGTAGATCTCTTCTTACCATTAGAGAATGTTTAGTATATGTTTATTATGCTTCACCCTCTTCTGTGAAAAATTTTTGGCGGCTGAAAATGAAGAGGAAAAATAAACTCACAAACACATTTTGACACTTGTTAAGGTTGTTACCTCCTCTAGTAAGTTTCAACATAGTGCTTTGTGATTTTTCTCTTTGTGGTTATGCTAGTTGAGTTTGTAGGACCATGAAAATTTTCTAACACTCTTTCTGTGATTAAGTTGGTAAGTGGGGAAAGAATTAATTGCAAAGCAGAAGCAGCTCCTGGGTTTGTGTCACTTTAGAAACAAGAATCTAGTCCTTTGCTTTGTACGCTAGTTAAAGAAAAAACAAGTAAAAAATCTTGATTGATGATTTTTTTTTTCTTTGATGAAGATTCCAATCCTTTTGCTAGCTATTAAATTATAAACCTTCCTTTAGGCAGCTGTTAAATGATTTTATGCAGCTCTTTCTTTCATCAAAACCAACTTTGAAGGGAGTGTGTGCCTTCTTTTAAGATCTTTGCTTTATTTAGGGTAAGGATCCACAAAAAAAGAAAGAAAAAAAAAATTCATATTGCATTTTCTTTTTACTTCCATTTGATTTTTATTGGACTCTTTGAGGACCAATCTCTTATTACTATATTTTAGTGCTCTTGGCCAAATCCATTTGAATCATACCCTCTAGCCATGATTTTTTATTTGATGCATTAATTCAGTGGGATTATGAATTACTCTGTTTATAAAGCTAAAATCATCAACTTCTTAATTAGTAAACCAATTTATTTGATTGCTAAATTTGTGTTCTATTTGTCCTAATTGTGAAGTGATTTATTCCAGAATTTGTTGAATAATTGACATATGGGATGGAGAAAACCGGTTTTAACCGGATGACAAATTTTAATAAATGATTCAATCGTGTAATTCCCGCTGTCAGTTGCAAAACCATGCAATCATTTGCCAAATCTCAGGTTCTACTTTTCTGATCACTAATGCTCACCATCATTGTTGTCCCTTTTTCCCCTATCCTTCCCATCAGCAGCGTTGTTTGTTTGTTTGTTTTTTCTTTCCTTTTGGCTTGATTGGGGTTCTTAAAACAATTTCAGTATCGCTGCTCCTTATAGTCCTAAAAATAATTTATAGACATTAAAACTTATTGACAAATAATCTTCACATGGATATGGATGGTATGGAGTTCATGGAATGGTATAGGAGAATAAAGATTTTTTTTTTAAATGGATTTGGATGGTATGGAGTTCATGACAAAAAATGTCCGGATTAATTCAATTATATTATTATTTATGATAAATAATTTTTTTTTCTAATCATCCCATAATACTAGTGTACCTTAATTAAGATATTTTTAGTCTGAGAATTCCGATCATCCATATGCAGTATCATATTTAACAAGAAAAAAAAGATATTTTAATCAATATAGAGACAATTATTCCATTTTAAATCCAATTTAGCT
The DNA here is from genome assembly GCF_030052815.1 of Hevea brasiliensis. Classification (NCBI taxonomy): domain Eukaryota; kingdom Viridiplantae; phylum Streptophyta; class Magnoliopsida; order Malpighiales; family Euphorbiaceae; genus Hevea; species Hevea brasiliensis. The sequence continues at coordinate 163,856 of NW_026615301.1, forward strand.
CTAAAAAGAAATTTAATTAAGATGTATAAATTGTTAAATTTTTGGGGAAAGCACAATATAGTAACCTGTTTATCATGCTTTTTCAATTCAAGGATTGAAGAAAATTTCATGACAAATCGATTATTGAACTATCACGTCGTTAACAAATCGAGGGAAAAGGGCTAACGCCATTAAGTGCACTTATGGGTAGTAACTAAATTAGTTTCTTCACCTCTTAGCAAAGTGACATAAAGAAATAATTTCACCTTTAATAAAATTTTGATATTCTAATTTATTGACATCATTAGCATCTGTAATTTATGAAAATGCTCTGCAATTTATGATAAACAGTAGCTTCCACCATTCTAAAATCCTTTTTATTCACATTCATATTCAATTTCTTGCATGGATCATGAAATATGTGTATGCATATTCAACTTTTTTAAGCTAAAGTTTCATCTCTAACATGATTTCCGTTCTTGATGGAGTGTACTTAGTTTATGTTTTCAGAAGAAGAATTGTACTGCTGATTCTTTAGCACATTGAAACTTGTGGCATTGAAATTAAGGCTCTTATGTGAAATTGCATTCTGCAGCTCATTGTGTTCAATTCTGGCCTGATCCTCCAAATGAGATATTGAGTTTCCTCACAGAAGATGCAGTGGTAGTGACTCTGTGTTAACTCAGGTTTCGAGCCTATTCGTGTGACTATAATTGAGTTTCCTCACAGAAGATGCACTCTAATTTGGTCTCTTTGGAAAAACAGGAACGAAGCGCTTTGGAATTCTAATCAGATTACAAGCTCTGCTTCCTTCTTCCTGAATCAGTGATTAGCTGCCCAAGTTAGTGACCATCCATCCCATTCTGACTACTCTTCGACAGTTTCTGTGGCTGATTTGTTGAAATGGCACAAGCCTGCTTCGGGATTCTTGAAATGCAATACAGATGCTTCCTCCCGTCCGCATCATAACAAAATTGAGCAGGTTGGGTTCTTTGTGATTGGTGAGGACAGCTGATTAAGGCTTGCTAATTGAGCTTCTTGGTCCATCTGATCCGAAAATCACTGAAGCTCTCTCTCTCCAAGAAGCTCTTAGCTTGATTGATGGAAGGGGCATGCATATCACCTAATTTATTAACTTATTCAACCTTGATTGAATGCTGATGCTGTTCCTTATCCTGCACTTATAGATGCCCAGTGCAAGAATTTATAAGTGAAATCTGCTGTGACTTTATTTGATGAGATGACTAAGCAGGGAATCAAGCCTCATGTTGTCACTTATAAGGCAACTCAAGAAAATTACAGTGGCAAGCAGGAAATTTTGTCCATCTTAAATGCTTGCAGGTGCGTAAAATGCAGCAATTGTTGTCGTTTTCTATAATAAGATTACTACCATGTTGTGAATGTTTAAGAATGAGAACATGCTATATTTACACTGTAATTTTGGTGCATTAGCATCTAAGGAAAATTAAACTGTAATTTTGGTGCATTTGCATCTGAGGAAAATTTATATCTGTTGCAAATTTTTATCGTATATGAAAAGTAAAACCTGCAAACTGATAATAGTAGTTCCAGTATGGAAGCAAGTATAAGTACTCCTGTAATTTTAATCTTATTTTAAGTTCAGAATTAGCAGGGTTAATATTGATGTATTGTTTTTCGCTCATTGAGAGAAGTATTGCTTTACTTTTTATTTTTTGTTTCATTATTGTTCCTTAATGGTGCATGTGGCTCGTGGTCAATGCTAAATCAAGAAATATATGCATAGTGAATAATGGTGAATGGAAGGTCACTGTTCATGTTTCTAAGATTTTATGACCCTTTTGTGGCGTTTCCTTTGCTCTTTGTTCACTTATACCTTGACAGTAAACCATCAGCATCAGAAACAAATCAAGCAGTTTACTATACTAGGATTTCTTGTCAACAATGACTAGCAGAATTGCAAATACCCTTCTAGTGGATCTCTTGTAAAGTTTCTTGTGGCACATATTTATGGGCAAAAGCATGTCAAGAACTGAGATTATCAGATTTTTGAAGCGCTAATATATTTCTTGCCTGTCACTTTTCTGCCTGCTTTGTATCATATAGCTTGTTTTAGATACGTCAAGGATATTTAACATCGAATATGGATATGTTTTGATTTGTGTCTCTCTGGATGCAGTCGCTGAGATTCCTTTGGAGATGCTTCGATTTTATTGGAGGAGCTTTGATTATTTGATTATCAGGTGTATGGCGTGGCATACATACTTGTAAGGGCTTTCGCGATGTAATTTTAGAGTCTGGTTCTTTGCTGTTGGTACAAGCTCTCCACTCCAATCAGCATGATCTCTCTTATTTTGATTCTATTGTCACTGATTATGAATTTTCTTCTTAATTAATTCTGCTCTATTTCTTCTACTGGTAAATCAGTGAACACTGTTGTCCATTGCTTAACACATACAATTTATGGTACAATTTAGTTTTTAGTCAAATCTCCGGGAGTGAGGGCTTAAACTGTTGTCCACTGCTTAGCACATAACTTAGTTTTTAGTTTAATCTCCAGAAGTGAGGTCCTGTCACTCATGATTTCTTATGATGATTTATCTTAATGCAATTTCCTTCTGTTTTTAAAACATATATATATATATATATAATTGAGACAAAGTGATGCAATGAACATCTCAAGTTTGTTAATTCAACTGACCTGCCCAGTTAAAGTATTTCTATTTTTTTTTTCTTTTTAGTTTCATTCGTCTATCTTGGAAGGGAAAACTTGACACTTTCTAATTATCTATTTGTGTCAGTATTCTGCATTTACATATAATTCTCATTAATATGTATAGTTAATTGCATTGATAACGCAATCTCATGTAAAGATTCTATCGCCTATTTGGATTCATTTTACAATTCTAATAAATCCTTTTGTAAAACTTCAAGAAAGAATTAAGAAATTGGAGTATGAATATGGGGCTTTTTATAAAACTCCAAGAAGGAACTAAGAAATTACTTTTTCGTGATAAATTCAGAAACAGAATGCTTTTTATTTACTTTTATTTGACTTGTATTGGACTGTTTTGAGATCAATCTCTGATTATTATATTTTAATGCTCCTGGCCAAATCCATTTAAATCATACCCTCTAGTCATGTTTTTTCATTTGGTGCATCAACTCAGTGGAATTATGAATTACTCTGTTTATAAAACTAAAATATCAACTTCATGATTAGTAACCCAATTTATTTGATTGTTAAATATGTGTTCCATTTGTCCTAATTGTGAAGTGATTTATTCCAGGATTTGTTAAATAACTGACATATGGGATGGAGAAAGCTGCTTTTAAAATAAGGATGGAGGACAAATTTTAATAAATGATTCAGTTGTGTAATTCCTGCTGTCATCCGCAAAATCATGCAATGATCTCTTGCAGATCACTAATGCTCACCACCGTTGTCCTTTTTCTCCCCTATACTTGCTTTCAATGGTGTTGTTTGTTTGTTTGATTGCTTTTTTTTTTTTTTCTGTCCTTCTGGCTCGGATTGAGTTGGTTAAAACAATTTCAATATGATATTAGGAACAATTGAACCTTAAACTGATGGGTTGAAAATGGAGTTCTGAAACTTGTAATCAGATAATAATGGAAAATACCCTTTTATCTCTCCCAATTTTCACTCACTACAACACGTGGATGCAAATTAACAAAAATAAAATAATGAAAGAAGGGAAATGGAATTGAAAAACAGAAGAGCTTGTATTGAATTGATGAATTAGGATACTCAATTTCAACAACAAATTCTGACATCCACTCAATCAATACAGTTCCCGTGCAATAAATCTTGCTTTGTTTAGGTTCTCTCTATTTAAGCTCTTCCCCACCTGCTGCAATTCCTTCAGTATCTGCCACGGCATGGTCTTCGTAATTCTCTCTAGCCAACCCCTTTCCTCCAGCTGCATTCTTCCAGAATATTTCCTCCCAATTCCTTCAGCAGCTTCCATTTGTTTTCTGTGACAAGGGCCTTGGGTCTGATTCCAAACCTCCCGGGCCTAAGCTGCTATCACTGCTCCTAACAGTCCTAAAAATAAATTTTAATATCGCCGCTTATTTTTCTTGTTTGTTCTTATTTTTGACTTTATCGATGAAATGCGAGTTTGATAATGTATTGGTAGTGGTGATGAAAATATTCATAATTTTAAATAAAATAACGTTTTAATAAAATAATATTATATATTAAATTTTTATTATTAATTTAATTACATTCCATGTATATAAGTAAAAAAAAAATTGAGATTGTAATGGTTATTATATTACATTTTTATCCTTTTAAATAATGTAATATTTAATTTAATATATTGTATTACATTACAACTTTAATTTCATTATATAAATGATTACATTCCATTACATTATGTTATACTAAATGTAACTTAAAGGCCAAGTCTACCCATTTATCCAAAGTCCAAGATTCATGACTTAAAAGAATAAGTAGCAACTAAGTAAATGTACAGGCACATTCAGTTGAATGCAGTTTGCTTTGAATAAGTTAAAGAATAGTTAATTAACATGGTTGAGCAAGTTAGAGCAATTAATAGCGATGGCTAATCTTAGGAGTAGTTAAAGCAATGAAGTATTGCGTGTCGTAAGCGTGTTCATCGAGCAACATCAATTAGATTAAGAGCAACACATACAACATAAAAGCCCCCTTCCCAATCCAATTAACAATTAAAACAAACAAATATTTTCTTTTCAATTAACAAACATTCTATAGTTTATAGATCAACTCTCAATTTACTTTTTATTATCAATCGCAATTTGCATTTTCAAACAATTTAGATTTTAATTTAATTTCAATCAAGATTTCATTAACTTTCACTGCACATTTACTTTTCAAGCAAACCTTCACATTTTTAATTGTACAAATTAACTTTTTCTTATAAACAAGCAATCAATTCATTTTTTTCAATTATTGCCTTTACATTTTTGAAGTAATCTTTCATTTTTAACGGAATAGTGATTTATTTTCTAAATACACTCAATTTTTATATACATAATTTTTATTTCTCATTATAGTGGGTTCAATTGGAAGTTAAAAAGGGGCACAATTCATCATTTCACACTGGGATCTTAGCATCTTTGCCAAGTCACAGTCCATTAATATGTATTTTTTTATTTATTTAGCAGGTCAAAAATTCATTCCACACGTAAATAATATCTTATTAATAAATTTATAAAAGGTTTAGATACTGTTTCTCGTCAACAATGACTAGCAGAATTGCAAATACCCTTCTAGTAGATCTCTTGTAAAGTTTCTTGTAGCACATATTTATGGGCAAAAGCATGTCAAGAATTGAGATTATCAGATTTTTGAAGCGCTAATATTTTTCTTGCCTGTCACTTTTCTGCCTGCTTTGTATCATATAGCTTTTTTTAGATACGTCAAGGATATTTAACATCGAATATGGATATGTTTTGATTTGTGTCTCTCTGGATGCTGTCGCTGAGATTCCTTTGGAGATGCTTCGATTTTATTGGAGGAGCTTTGATTATTTGATTATCAGGTGTATGGCGTGGCATACATACTTGTAATTGCTTTCGCGATGTAATTTTAGAGTCTGGTTCTTTGCTGATGGTACAAGCTCTCCACTCCAATCAGCATGATCTCTCTTATTTTGATTCTATTGTCACTGATTATGAATTTTCTTCTTAATTAATTCTGCTCTATTTCTTCTACTGGTAAATCAGTGAACACTGTTGTCCATTGCTTAACACATACAATTTAGGGTACAATTTAGTTTTTAGTCAAATCTCCGGGAGTGGAGGCTTAAACTGTTGTCCACTGCTTAGCACATAATTTAGTTTTTAGTTTAATCTCTAGAAATAAGGTCCTTGTTGACTGAAATGTGATTTTTCCTTGATACTTAGTTGCTTAATTTTATGCTGGAACTTGTACTGAAAATGCATTTTTTACTGATGTAATTTTGCAGCTGTGTTAGGTAACTTTTTACCATACTTCCAGCCATGTTTTGCTTATTTTTAGTTGCTAGAGAAGTTAGTTTTTTGTAATCAGTGTAAACAACTCTCTCATGCCTATTTTATGAATGAAATTCTAGCTCTCAGTGTAAGAGGGATGTTCTGCTGAAGAAGATTTTTTTTTTCTTTTGTTTTGCTTTGGTTTTTATTTCTCTGATCTTAAGAATTCATTTTCTGCTCAAAATTCAACAGTGGTATCAAAGCCTCTCATGATCTTTGAGGGCCTGTGATTGAGAGAAAACAAGTGAGAATCCCTTTTACAAAAGAACCAAAACACTAGAAAGTTGAGAGAGATGGCTTCAAGTGGATACTCTGCTCCACCTCCTCCTGTATTTTCTGGAGAAGGTTACTCTATTTGGTCTGTGAAGATGAAGGCTTATCTCAAAGCCTTTGACCTGTGGGAAGTCACTTTGGCTGAAGGCAACCAGGTCCCTTAAGGGAAGATCCCACTCTTGCTTAGTTGAAAGCACATAGTGAGGAGTGTGCTAAAGGGTTTAAGGCTTTGTCTTGTATACATTCTGCTGTCTCTGATGTTATTTTTATAGGAATTATGGCTTGTGACACTGCAAAGCAAGCTTGGGACAGACTTAAGGAGGAGTTCCATGGAAGTGAAAGCTCAAAGCAAATTTCAGTGCTGAATTTAAGGAGGGAATTTGAGGTTTTAAAGATGAAAGAATCTGAAACTCTTAAGGAGTACACAGATAGATTAATGTCTGTGGTCAATAAAATCAGATTATTGGGTGAAGATTTACCAGATAAAAGGGTTGTGGAGAAGGTTCTTGTAAGTCTACCTGATAGATTTGAGCCTAAGATTTCATCCTTGGAAGATTCAAAGGATTTGAGTAAGATCACCTTACCTGAGCTTATAAATTCCTTGCAAGCCATTGAGCAAAGAAGAATTATTAGACAAGAAGATGCTTCTGAGGAGGCATTTGTTGCCAAACAGAAAGGGAAGCAAGTGATGGAGGTTAAGAATGGTTTAAAAGAGAGAGACAACAAAGGGAAGCAACCTGAAAGTAGAAGTGAGGCTGTCAAGAAGAGCAGATTTCCACCTTGTCCAACTTGTAAAAAAAACGAATCATCTGGAGAAGGATTGTTGGCGGAAGGTGTAAAACCCATACAATGTCACTATTGCAAAAAATATGGCCACATTTCAAGAGATTGCAGAATCAAGCAAAGTAAAGCTCAAAAACAACAACAGGGCCAGCAAGTAAATTTTACTGATGATCAACCAAAGCAGCAAGAAGATCATTTGTTCATGGTTTCTCAATCATGTAGAGCTATTAATAAGTTTATTTGGCTCATTGATAGTGGCTGTACAAGTCACATGGCTAGAGATGAAAGCTTATTTACCTCTTTAAACAGATCAGTGAAAGCAAGTGTCAAGATGGGAACTGGAGAGATGGTTCAGGCTATTGGCAAGGGTACTATTGCTATGCAAACAAAGAAAGGTACTAAGCATATTTCTGATGTTCTCTACATTCCTAGCTTAGATCAAAATTTATTGAGTGTTGCTCAGATGATGAAAAAAGGTTATTCTTTATCTTTCAAAGATTATTGATGTCATATTTATGATTCCAATAATTCTAAAGTAATGGAGGTTAAAATGGTTGATAATAGCTTTCCTCTAATGTCTGGCAATGGTACTGATCATGTATTTACGGCTGCATCTGATGATTCTTGGCTATGGCACAAAAGATATGGGCATTATAACTTGAATTCTTTGAAGTTTATGTAATCTCATGATATGATTAAAGACATGCCTATTATTTCTAATTGTGATGAGGTACGTTCTAGTTGTCAATTTGGAAAATTGCATAAACAATCATTTCCCAAGAATCAAGTTAGGAGAGCTACTAAGAAATTAGAAATTGTACACACTGATGTATGTGGCCCTATGAGTGTGCTTTCTTTGAGCCAAAACAAGTACTTTGTGTTGTTTATAGATGACTTGACTAGAATGACTTGGGTGTATTTTCTAAGTAGCAAGGGTCAAGTTTTTAGTGTTTTTAAGAAATTTAAAGCTTTGGTTGAGAAGCAAAGTGGCTATGTTATTAAAAATTTGAGGTCTGATAATGGGAAGGAGTATACCTCAAATGAATTTGATAAATTTTGTGAGGAAGCTGGAATACAACATCAATTATCAGTGCCTTACTCACCTCAACAGAATGGAGTTTCTGAGAGGAAGAACAGAACAGTTGTTGAGATGGCTAGGTGTATGTTAAAAGAGAAAGAGCTACCAAAGATGTTTTGGTTAATGAGGTCACATACAGCTGTGTACTTGTTGAATAGACTTCCTACTAGAGCAGTGGAAAGAAAAACTCTAGTTGAAGCATGGTTTGGATCAAAGCCTTCTGCAAGTCACTTAAAGGTCTTTGGATCAATATGTTACATGCTTGTGTCAAGAGAATCAAGCTGGATGATAAAGCAGAATTGGGCATCTTTCTGGGTTATGCAGCCACATCCAAGGGTTGCAAAATTTACAATGTGAAAACAAAGAAGGTGGTTGTTAGTAGAGATGTCAAATTTGATGAAAAAGCCTACTGGAACTTTGAAAAAGAGCAGGTTGTTGGAGTAACAAATTCAGTTTAGCAAAGAGTTGATTTAGAAAGTTCTAGCAATGAATGAGTTGAGTCTGAAAAAGAGTACAACTCTGATGGTGAAGCATATGTTCCTAAGTTCAAGTCTCTTTCAGAGATTTATGAAAGTTGTAATTTAGTTGTGTCAGAACCTAGTAGCTATGAAGAAGCTTCACAAGTTGAAGAATGGCAACATGCTATGAAGGAAGAAATTGCAGCAATTGAGAAGAATGGAACCTAGGAATTGACTTCCAAACCAAAAGGAAAAAATGTAATTGGTGTAAAATGGGTTTACAAAACTAAAGTTAATCTTGATGGTTCTATTTTTAGATATAAAGCTAGAGTTGTTGTTAAGGGTTATGCTTAACAACCAGGGGCGGATTATGGAGATACATTTGCTCCAGTTGGTAGGCATGATACCATCAAATTATTGTTGTCTTTAGCAGCTCAAAAAGAATGCAAGTGTTTCACTTGGATGTTAAATCTGCATTTTTGAATGGTTTGTTGATTGAAGAAATTTATGTGTAGCAACCTGAAGGATTTGAGGTGCAGGGCCAAGAAGACAAAGTGTATAAGCTGAAAAAGGCTCTTTATGGCCTGAAACAAGCTCCTAGAGCTTGGTATGCAAGAATTGACTCACATCTGATCTAAAATGGATTCAGGAGGAGTGAGAATGAACCAACCTTGTATTTGAGTGGTGATGGAGATGACTCTCAGCTGATAGTGTCACTGTATGTTGATGATATGTTAGTGACAGGTGGAAATTTTCAGTTATTGAATGATTTTAAACTGAAAATGCAAACTGAGTTTGAAATGTCTGATTTGGGGAGTATGAGTTACTTTCTTGGTCTAGAAATTGAGCAAGGTACTGAACGAATCTTTGTCTCTCAAAGAAAATATGCTCTTGAAATATTAAACAGGTACAATATGGATAAATGCAAATCTGTTGCAATTCCTCTAGTTGTGAATGAGAAACTTAGCAAGGAAGACGGAGCTGAGAAAGCAGATGCTTCAATGTATAGAAGTTTAGTTGGCGATGCTATACTTGATCGCATCAAGGACTGATTTAATGTATTCAACTAGCTTATTATCCAGATTTATGCATTCACCAAGTCAAGTGCATTTAGTCGCTAAAAGAGTGTTGAGATACTTGAAAGGTACTCTGATTATGGTATATGGTTTCTAAAAGGAAGATCTGTCAAACTTGAAGGCTATGTGGATAGTGATTGGGTGTGTTGATGATTCAAAGAGCACATCAAAGCTATGTTTTTTTCTAGGTTCAGTCCTTTCTCTTGGACTTCTAAGAAACAAGAGGTGGTGGCTCAATCCATCGCAGGTTGAATATATTTCAGTTCTGCTGCTTCAAACCAATCAATTTGGCTTAGGAAGCTGTTGAAAGATTTGGGAATAGAGCAATGTGAGCCTACGGTTATTTGGTGTGATAACAAATCTGCAATTGCCATTGCAAATAATCCTGTTCAGCATGGAAGAACTAAGCACATCAAGGTGAAGTTTCATTTCCTAAGGGAGGCTGTAAAGAATTCAGAGATTAAGCTGCTGCATTGTAGGTCTGAAGAACAACTTGCTGATATACTTACTAAAGCTTTGACCAAGAGCAGGTTTGAAGTGTAATGGCCCGGCCCACTAGTGATATTGTCCGCTCTGGGCTGAAGCCCTCACAGTTTTAAAACGCGTCACTAGGAGTTACGAACTACCAACTTATAAACTCAGCATCTCTCCCGTGTTTTGCCGATGTGGGATTTGCCTAGGGTGTTACAATCCACCCCCTTATGGGACTCAGCGTCCTCGCTGAGGTTTGCCCCACCATCGTTCAAGGTTGCACGCGGAGCGGCTCTGATACCACAAATATAACGGCCCGGCCCACTAGTGATATTGTTCGCTCTGGGCCGAAGCCCTCACGGTTTTAAAACGCGTCACTAGGAGTTACGAACCACCAACTTATAAACTCAGCATCTCTCCCGTGTTTTGCCGATGTGGGATTTGCCTAGGGTGTTACATGAAGAGCTGAGGAAAAAGCTTGGAGTATCAAGGAAAAATCTCAAGGAGTGTTGACTGAAATGTGATTTTTCCTTGATACTTAGTTGCTTAATTTTATGCTGGAACTTGTACTGAAAATGCATTTTTTACTGATGTAATTTTGCAGCTGTGTTAGGTATTTTTTTACCATACTTCTAGCCATGTTTTGCTTATTTTTAGTTCCTAGAGAAGTTAGTTTTTTGTAATCAGTGTAAACAACTCTCCCATACCTATTTTATGAATGAAATTCTAGCTCTCAGTGCAAGAGGGATGTTCTGCTGAAGAAGTGTCACACCCTACCCCTCTGTAAGGCATAACATGATCCCGTAGTATACCTAATGAATTACCAACTTCATCTACTGATAACCCATTAAATACACTACAAGGGATTTTAAAACTTTTCTTACTTCTTTTTACAGTCGTGAGCACTATTTACAGGTGTTAAAAACTTTTTGAAACTGAAGTGAAATAGCTAATACATTTGAATTATTGGTAATTTCTGTAAAAATTTTGGTGGAGTGTCATCTGTATTTTGAACAAAACAGTTCTTCAGAAAACCTGTAAAAAGCACTTCAAATATATTTCTCAACCTCAACTCCAATAGTTAATCAACACAATATGTTTCTCAACTCAAATCTACAATAATTTTTCAATATTTCCAAAGACTGAGATAAAAGAAATATAGTACAAATTTTACAAGTCAAAATAACTCATAATTTATTTTACAACTTCAAGGTACAACTTTAATTTACAACTGCTCACAATCAAAAACACTATATACATACAGTGAACATACATTACAATACAAAATGCAAAATATGGTATACTCATTATACCCGATGATCTCTCAGTGTTGCCCTAGCAGCCTAGTCTGCTGCCCTGCCTGATCACTACTGCGGCAAGAATGAAAAGCTATCGCTGAGACAATGTCTCAGTGGTGCACAACATTAACCAAATAAAATTTTAAATCACAAATGATAAGTCATATAAAGAGTGGATACTTAAAACCATAGTTCATACAAATAGTGGATACTTAAAACCATAGTTAAATTCAAAGACAGTGAATGTCAATAAGAATTTAAACTCCATTTCACAATATCACAATGAATCTCAATAAATCAAAACATGGTTAAATTCAAAAGACAGTGAATGTCAATAAGAATTTAAACTCCATTTCACAATCTCACAATACATATCAATAAATCACACACAGCTTAATCATGTTCCAAAGTTCAATTCGTCCCAAAAGCCGATGGCTAATGAGGAATAACATAGCTAGCTAGTAAAAATATGAGTACTCATTCGATTTGTCCTCAACAAGCACACACCTCAACACTTCAGCCAGAGAGGGAATTCAATTCATCCCACTAGACAAGCTAGCGAGGAATACAATCAATATACATGATAGCTGTGGTTTCAAACCATTTATAATACTTTTCAATCAATAAGTATCCATTCAAACACATTTCCATAATTTAAAACAATAATATACAAATAGTCATAATTTATTTCAATTGAAAAATTCAAAAGAAATGACTGTTCTGCACAAACCTCTGATAACTGTCTCCTGGCCTTGACTCAGTATTTCCTTCCCTTTCCCTAAGTCTTTGCTAACTGAGAAACATAATTTGAAGTGTTTCAGTACTCACTTAAACTGTCTCTAACGATAATGCTTGATAATTAATTTACTGAATTCTATTATTTGCTTAGTCAACCTAATATGTCGACCCTCGATGCATTCTAGGTAAATTAGGTTTTAATGTTACTAATATGTCACATTTGTAGCCTTTTAGGGTTGGTACATGTTACCCAATTCATTTCCATATATATTGTGTTTTATTGCAATTTGCTGGATTTCAGGATACTAGTTTGACCTAGCCAGACGACCTAGTTCCCTCAGTTTTCAGGTTTCGATCAAAACTACAAACTTGTAGATCTATGTCTTATTGCACGTGGGACAAAATTTCAGGTCATTCTGAGTTTACTAGAACAAGTTATGGTCATTTTACTATTGCTGGTCAAAATGCATCAAAATTGGTCACTTTAGGTCATTTTAGGTCATTTTAGGTTCGGCAAGTTTTTAGACCCGAACTTGTGCAAGCTTTTTGACTTTCCTATGGTCATTTCTGGGTGTTGGTGTCCTCATAATAGTTGTAGATATATGTCTTAACTATTCATGGTCAAAATTTCAGGTCAATTGGACCTGTTTTGAGTGAGTTATGGCCTAAACACTAACTGCTGCCCAAATGGTCAATTTTCAGGCCTTAATTGCACTAATATGGATTTGGTCACTTTTCAAGTTATCTTACAAGCAGAATTTTGGTAAGCTTCCTTCATGAAAGTTGGCACATTTTGTGCCTAGTTTCACCTCCAATTGGTCTCATACCAATTGGAGCCACACACTTAAGGTTCTAGGCCCATAACATAAACTGTCCTATTGCATTTTATTCATTACTCATCAAAGGACACTTTTAACATTTACCAAACTAAACATTCATGCCAATTCTGGTTTGTACCATAACCTAAACACATTTCACAACATATTTTTAGTCATTTTGGTAGCTTATAATCACACTTAATATGCACCATATAGTACAGAATTTTTCAAGCTCAAATTACAAATAATTCAATCACCTAACCTAGCTCATTTACATGTCCAACCTCACACCTTCATACATATACACAAGCTGCCATAACAAGTACCACAATTCAACATTAATATTCCATAAACCAAACATAAAATAACATTTTTATGGTTCACCATTCAAGTTGCCGATTCATACACTTCTCTCCATTAATGTCCAAGCTTCCAAATTTAAGTATACATTCACAATATACTTAGTGTACATCACCCAATTTATTCCTACACATATAAACATATAATCAACCCTTTAATCTACCATTTACAAGCAAAAATAAACTGCCCTTAAGGAGTTTTCATGGCTGCCAAAGGTACACCTCTCCCTTTAAACATCAAACCTCAAAAATCTCTCCATAATTCAAGTACCCATAACATTCTTACTAACTTTAGTGAAGCCATAACCCAAAAACACAAACTTACCACTTTGGAAACTCTTCAAAACCTCTCCAAAACTTGGTCTTCTTGTTGCCTATCTACTGCCCAAGGTGTATGGATAACTTTTAGTGAAGGAAAGTGCCAAGAAAGGAGCTTGGATCACACTTGCGTGGAGCTTTCAAGCCATGCGTCAATGGAGGTTTGTTGGGAGCAATTTCGGCTGCAATTGAGAGGTTAAAGATGAAGATGAGTATTCTGCCAAAGATGATGAGTTAGTGGTCCACTTTGATGGGTGAGTGGAGCACTAAGTTAAAATTAAATATTAGTTTAATCCAAAGTTTCATTTTCCCACATTAAGCTTCCCATTTTTGCTATTTACATTAGGTACCACTAATTTAATTTTTCATGACATTTTCCAAGTGTAGTATCATATATTTTTAATGAACATTTAGGTCAAAAGACAACTCGGGGTGTCAAATGACCATAATGTCCCTGTTCGGGTTGCATTCCCAATTTTTCGGTAACACCGGGTTTTGTCTGTTTTTTGATTTCTCACTTTTCTTTGTACTAATTAATTAATTTTTCTTTGATATTTCTAATAGTATTTATACTTCAATAGGGGTCTATTTAAGTCCTAAAAAATATTTTCCAGGGTTCCCCGCGGTCCAGGGCTAGTCAACGGTCCACGCCGTGACTTCCCGGTGCAGTCACCCATCGCTAGGGTTCTCGGCTCGCTTAACTTGGTTACATTTCTTTGCTATTATTTTTTCTTTGTTTTTCTTGTATTTTCTTTTTTTTGTATTTTATTATTTTATGTCTCCTCACTCATATTGAAGTGTAGTTCTAGGCATCCTAACTATCCGGACAACGCTAGTCACTGGAACAGTAGAACGCACTACCGAACATAAGAGTGCTACAATTCTCCCCCCCTTAAAATAAATTTCGTCTCAAAATTTTACCTGGCATTAGTCTCTTAACAGCTGTGGGTGTTGTCTCCTCATATCCTCTTCACGTTCCCAAGTAGTTTCCTGGCCTGAATGATGGTTCCACAGTACTTTAACCAGGTGTATCTGTTTATTCCTCAGCTGCTTCACCTCATATGCCAGAATTTCTATGGGTTCTTCCTCATATGAGAGGTCTGGATTTACCTCAATCTCTTCAACTGATAGCACATGAGATGGGTCAGATCTGTACCTCCTTAACATGGACACATGGAAAACACTGTGTATCCTTACTAGCTTCAGAGGTAATGCTAACCGATATGCCAAAGGACCCACTCTTTTCAGAACCTCATATGGTCCGATGAAACGAGGACTCAGTTTTCCCTTTCTGCCAAATCTCATAATCCTCTTCCAAGGAGAAACTTTGAGGAATACCTTATCACCCACTGCATATTCAATATCTCTTCTCTTCAGATCAACATAGGATTTACGGATCGATGCACCTTGAGTCTATCTCTCGATCAACTGATCTTTTCCTCTGTCACGAACAATTTCTGGCCCAATCATCTTCCTTTCACCTACTTCATCCCAACATAAGGGAGTTCTACACTTTCTGCCATACAAAGCTTCATATGGAGGCATCCCATTACTTGATTGGTAGCTGTTGTTATAAGCAAACTCAATCAAAGGCAAGTGTGCATCCCAACTACCTTCAAACTCAATCACACAAGCCCGTAGCATATCCTTCAATATCTAAATAACCTTTTTAGACTGGCCATCTGTCTGTGGGTGGAATACTGTGCTAAAGTTCAATCTAGTTCCTAGGGCTCTCTGTAGACTACCCTAGAATCTAGAAGTGAACCTAGGATCTCTGTCAGACACAATTGATACTGGCACTCCATGCAGTTTTACAATCTCATATATGTACAATCTGGCCAATCTTTCCAGGCTATAGTCCATTCGGACTGGCAAAAAGTGAGCAAACTCGGTCAATCTGTCAACTATAACCCATACTGCATCATGACTATTCTGTGTTCTTGGAAGTCCCGTAACAAAATCCATAGTTATCCGTTCCCATTTCCACTCTGGTACTGGCAAAGGATGTAACAAACCAGCTGGAACTTGATGTTCTGCCTTTACTTGCTGATAAGTTAGGCATTTGAAAACAAATTCAACTATATCTCTCTTCATACCCATCCACCAGTAATGCTCTTTCAGCCCTCTATACATTTTAGTTCCACCAGGGTGCATAGCAAAAGGAGACTCATGTGCTTCCTTCATAATGATTTGTCTCAAGTTAACATCACTAGGAACGCACGTTCTGCCCTGATGTAGCAATAAACCATCATCTCTCATAGAGAATTTAGGTTTCTTGCCCTACTAGACTTCTTTCAGTAGCTTCTGATATTTATCATCATTTTGAGCAGCCATTCTGATCTAATCAATCAATACTGGCTGTACATGCCATGCAACTACTGTCTGTCCTTCATCATCAATCTCTAAACTGGCATGCTGTGCTTTCAATTCATATACCATGGACAAAGGAGAAACTTTGAGACTTGCCATAGTCTTGTGACTTAAGGCTTCAGCCACCACATTTGCTTTCCCTGGTTGATAGTCTATTAAACAATCATAGTCTTTAATCAGTTCTAACCATCTCCTCTGCCTCAAATTCAATTCCTTCTGGGTGCCTAAATACTTCAGACCTTACGAGAACACAAGCTATATGCCAAGTTCTCAAAATGCGAGTTTTGGTTAGATAGTGTGGCTTTTCTAGGCCATACAGTATCTAAGGATGGGGTGTGCGTTGATAAGAAGAAAGTTGAGGCAGTGCTTCATTGGCCTAGACTCACAACTGTGTCAGAGATTCGTAGTTTCTTGGGTTTAGCAGGGTATTATAGACAGTTTGTTCAAGACTTCTCTCAGACAAAGACCTTTAACTAAGTTGACACAAAAGAATGTGAAATTTCAGTGGTCTGAGGCTTGTGAAAAAAGTTTTCAGGAGCTTAAGACTTATTTAACTACAGCACCAGTGTTAGCCCTTCCATCCGGATCAGGGGGTTATGTAGTATATTGTGATGCTTCTAGGATTGGTTTAGGATGTGTTTTCATGCAACATGGATGGGTTATTGCATATGCTTCCCGTCAGTTGAAAAGGCACGAGCAGAATTATCCAACTCATGATTTGGAAATGGCTGCAGTAATTTTTGCTTTGAAAATCTGGAGGCACTATCTGTATGGTGAGACTTGTGAAATCTTCACTGACCACAAAAGTCTCAAATACATATTTGACCAACGTGATCTTAATCTTAGGCAAAGGAGATGGGTAGAATTGCTGAAGGATTATGATTGCACCATACAGTATCATCCTGTAAAAGCTAATATAGTGGCTGATGCTTTAAGCAGGAAGTCTTCTGGTAGTTTAGCCCATATATCTACCAAGATGAGGCCTCTGATTGGTGAATTACATGGGTTGCTAGATCAGGGAGTAGAGTTTGAAATCATAGCTAGATCATTCTTAGCACATTTTCGAGTTAGGCCTATCTTGATTGATAGAATTAAGGCTGCTCAAAAGAGGGACTCTCAGCTATGTGTGATTATAGATAGTATTCATCAAGGCCAAGCTCAAGGGTTCATGTTAAATGATGATGGAGTTCTTCGTTATGGCACTAGACTTTGTGTCCCCAATATTGATGAGTTGAGAAGAGAAATCATGGAGGAGGCACACCATTCTGCTTACACAGTACACCCAGGTTCAACTAAGATGTACCGTGATTTAAGGGAGCATTATTGGTGGGGTGGCATGAAGAGGGATGTTGCAGACTTTGTTGCTAAATGTTTGACTTGTCGTGAGTTAAGGCGTAACATCGAGACCATCCAGGTTACTTGACCATTGCCTATTCCCGAGTGGAAGTGGGAGCATATTGCCATAGACTTTGTTGTGGGTTTACCTAGTACACGAGGTGGTTACAATGCAATCTGGGTGATAGTGGACAGATTGACAAAATCTGCTCATTTCCTTCATGTGAAGACTACATATAACTTTGCTAAACTTGCACAGTTGTATATAAACAAGATTGTTAGTCTTCATGGAGTTTCAATTTCCATTGTCTCTTATCGTGGTACTCAGTTTACTTCTCGATTTTGAAAGAAATTCCAAGAAGCTTTAGGAACACGAGTAGACTTTAGTATTGCTTTTCACCCTTAGATGGATGGACAGTCAGAAAGGACCATACAGACATTAGAGGACATGCTTCGTGCATGCGTTATGGATTTTGGTGGCTGTTGGGATCATCATTTGCTTTTAGTGGAGTTTGCTTATAATAAAAGTTATCAGGCAAGTATAGAGATGGCTTTATATGAGGCATTATATGGTCGAAAGTGTAGGTCACTAGTTTGTTGGGATAAAGTTGGAGAAAGAAGGCTTATTATACCAGAGTTGATACAATTAACTTCAGAGAAGGTTCGACTAATTCGTGATCGACTTTTGACTGCTCAAAGTTGACGGAGAAGTTATGCCGACCCTAAGCGTAAAGATGTAAAATTTATGATTGGTGATCATGTATTTCTGAGAGTTTCCCCTATGAAACGAATCATGAGGTTTGGGAAGAAAGGGAAGCTTAGCCCTCGTTTTGTTGGTCCATTTGAAATTTTGGATAGAATTGGAGCAGTTGCTTACCGTTTAGCCCTTCCACCTGGTTTTGCACATGTACATCCAGTTTTCCATATTTCTATGCTTAGGAAGTATGTACCAGATCAATCTCATGTTTTACAACCTCAAACCATGCAATGTAGGGATGATATGTCATATGAGGAGCAACCAGTAAAGATTTTAGATCGACAAATTAGGAAACTCCGGTCTAAGGAAGTGGCTTTGGTCAAAGTCTTATGGCATAATCACTCAAGTAGTGAGGCCACATGGGAGACAAAATCTGAAATGCGAGCCAAATATCCTCACTTATTTGATCCTTCAGGTTAGAATTTTGTCTATTCAAATTCGGGGACCGAATTTTTTTAAGGAGGGAAATATGTGGAAACCCATATATATTTATTATTATTATTATTTTATTTTAATTAGTTTACAATAATTTAATATATTTATAAAAAATATATATATATATTTTTTTGATGGTCTGCTTATTTATTTTTAGATATATATATATATATATATATTATTTTTGAAATTAAATATATATCTGCAATCTGAACAACCCAGTTCAATAATAACTCTTATCCCATTCTACACCAAATAGAACTCTTGAAATATATATATATACCTAATCATCTTTTCTGCTAAACTTTGCTCTCAAAACCTGTTTGTCACCTCTTTTTTTTTTTTCTACCAAATACTCTCAACAGAGAATCCCTAAATTTTTACTTTTCTATTCATCACATTCGATTCTGTTTTCAAGATAAAAATTCTCATTCTTTATTCAATAATGGGTGAATTTGATTTTATTTTCTTTCATTGATTTGTTACAACTACCCTAGAAATTTATTTCTTTGATCATTAGTATTGAATTGGGTTGATCATAATTGCTGTTGGATAATAATTGATTATTATATATATATATATATATATATATAAGTTATTATATTTTATTATTATTTGATATTTTTCTTTAATATTTTGGGTGTGTAGGAGATTTGAATATTCAATCAGTCAGTTGAAATTGTCTCTCTTCCATTGAAATAACTATTATCTTGGAGGTTCCAGGTGAGTGGTAATTATAGTACATGGTACCGTTTTAGTCCCTTTCAAAATTTCTTAGCATTAAGTTTGTTATTAAATGAAATTTTAAATTAATATTTTAACAATTATTTTATGTGATTTTCTAGAGTTTTATTTTATTATTGAATTTTATTTTGATTTTGATTAAATAATTGATTTTGTCAACTATCTCTGCATTAGACCCATTAAGATTCTGGGAACAGGCCTTTAATGTATTTATATTGATTGATATTTGACTATAAAATTTACCGATGTGTTACTGAATTGATTTGAGATTGATTTGATTTTATTGACTCTCTGAAACTATTGAAATATACTATTGAAATTGCACTATCAGTTATTATTTGCTATTTGAAATTTTTTTATTGATTTTGATTGATTTGTACAAATTGATTTTCTATTTTGAATTGGTATCTGTGCCCAGTATCTATTTCTGTTATCTGGTCCCGCCGTGTGGACTATCACGGTATTAGGTTGCATTGTCGAGTCATGCATCATTGCAGTTTATGGTTTGCATTAGTATCATATGCATTGATATCTGTGAAGGAGGAGGAAGGTATCTGATATCTGGTAGCGTGCTTACCATCTGGCCTTTGGTGATGTGGGGTATCATTACCCTGGTGCATTGTACCATAAAAATTTTTATTGAATGAACTTATTTTATATACATGTTTTATGAAATTATTTTATTAAGGATTTTGACAGCATGAGCATAATTTTATTGAATAGAAAATTTATTGTGAAATTAATCAAGCGTCTGTCTGTTCCTGTTCCGTTGTGTGCTATAATTATCATTCACTGAGCATCTAGCTCAAACCATGTTTTCTCTGTCTGTTATTTGTTTCAGATCAGTAGAATTCTGCAACTGATCCAAATATTCAGTCCATTTTCTGGAGAGAGACAACTTTGATTTGTTCTCATGGTATGCCCGAATTCATGTTTTCTTAGGCTAATAATTAGTTTAGTTTATTGAACAGTTTAAGTTTTTATTGAAATCTGTAGAGGCTCCGCAGTTTACCTATGGGATATTTATGATGTTTATTCAGCATTTTGTTTATTTGGATTTTGCCTTTTTTTGGGATTAGTAAGTGACAATATATTCATTCAACATAATCTGATAAGGCTTGCATGATTTAAGAATACTTAAATTATGCGCCGGTCACGGTTCAGAATTTTGGATCGTGACAATAATACACTTATAATTAAGAATTATAAAGTAATTTAATATATTTATAACTAAAATTATTAAGAAATAGAGAAATGAAATATAATATTAGGTTGTATTTAATCTATAATTATACATACATATATAAATATATATAATTGTATTAAAAGTGTATAATACATCTATAAAAATTATAGAAAAACACATGTATAATTTTAGTTCTTGGTTCAGTTCTAATTCGGTGCGATTCTGATTTAGTTCTTAGTGAAAAACTAAAATTAAAACCAAAATATTAAAATAAATTCAGTTTGATATGGTTCTTAGATGGTTCTTCAATTCGGTTTGGGACCTTGTGAACTATACATAACCCTAGTCCATGCATAGAAAACTGCATACTTAAAATTAAGAAGAAATCTTTTTTTTTTTAAATTTTTCATTTCTTTCCTAAAGAATATCCAACGGTGACGGTGAGTGTGCCACTCAATTTGAATAAAATCTGAAATTCATGTAATTTAAAAAAAAAAAAAAAAAAACAAAGAATCTCTCTTTTTTCAAACAATTGATTAACATATATCTCTAATTTCTAAGTCTCTATTCACGTATTATTTACAAGGAAGATATCCTTAATCAAAGCTCTAATTGTTAACATAATTTCATAGAAAGAGATCCACCGCCCACGCAGGTTCACTTTTGTGACTTTAAGAAGGAACAAAGCAGGAGTGTTGCAACTCTTATCAAAAAGAAAGAAACTAATCGTCATATCAAAAACCAAATTGTGGATCAAGTGGGGTCTTCAAAAGTCTGAAATTTAAAATATATATATATATATACACATATTCATTGAAACCTCTGGTAAAAAAGAAAGAAAGATCATCAAAAAGAAATTAGAGCAGAAGTGTTAGTGGTTGACCTCTGGTCAAAAAGAAGGAAAGATCATCAAGGCTCTGTTCTTTCCAAGTCATTTCAGCATCTATGGGTTTCAAAAGTCTGGAATTTAAAAAAATTTATCGAAAGTTCCTGGAAGTTACAGAGGAATAACAAGCATGTTGCAGGCAATCATATAGTATAAAGTCCTCACACAGATTTATCATTTTGCCAAGTTCAATCTTCTTTTACTTCTAAGAGTCTACTTTCTTCCATATTGCTTGTCTTTCCTGCCAAATAAATGGCTTCTAGTTCATCTTCCCTCATCCCCTCTAAATTGAGCTATGATGTTTTCCTTAGTTTTAGAGGTATAGATACCCGCCCAAATTTCACTAGTCATCTTTATGCTGCTTTGAATCGAAAAAATATTACAACATTCATAGATGATGCTCTTGACAGAGGAGAAGAGATATCTTTAACCCTCTTGAAAGTGATCGAAGAATCAAAGATTTCAGTCATCATTTTCTCAGAAAACTATGCGTCGTCTCGATGGTGCCTAGATGAACTCCTGAAGATACTAGAGTGCATGAAAGCAATGGGGCGATTGGTTGTACCCATTTTCTATCATGTAAACCCATCTGATGTTAGAAATCGGACTGGAAATTTCGGAGAAGCATTTGCGAAGCTTAAAGACGATTCAAGGAGAGCGTAGACAGGGTGGAGAGGTGGAGTAGTGCTTTAAGGGAAGCAGCCAATCTATCTGGATGGGATTCCAATAACTATAGGTGACTCTTTTCAGCTCTGCTTCTGCATTAATATATAAATAATATATATATATATATATATATATATATATATATATATATATATATATATATATATATATTGTTCAACTTTTAAACTTTCCAGCCAAGAACTTAAAAAACCCCAAAATGATAATAAAAATCTTTACTCAATTTATTGGAAGAACTAACTTTTTTTATTTATGTCTATGGACTTATTATAGAAAAGATATGATTCCTAAGTTTATATGCATCCCAGAGTTCTTGGATCTTTCTAATCCCTCTCCAGGACAGAAAAATCAGGAAAAATAGAACAAGATCTGTTTGGGGAATGAAATTTATGATGTCAAATCTCACTGATATATAACTCTAATGCTATATATTAAGTTGCTAAAATTATGCTCGTTCTCTATTCATTTATTTATTATGATGAACTTGTTACGTCGTCTATTCACCTTATTTTTTTAGGCTTGAATCCGAATTGAGTGAAGAAGTCGCTGATCACATTCTGAAGAAATTGTATCCCATCTCGTTTACTGCTTCTACTGGTTTAGTTGCGATTGATTTACATGTTGATAAAATCAAATCATTGTTATGCATTGACCCAACAAATGTTCGGGTAATAGGAATTTGGGGAATGGGTGGTATTGGAAAGACCACCATAGCTGAAGTTCTAGTTAGTCGAATGTATAATCAATTTGATCGTATTTGTTTTCTTCGCAATGTTAGGGAAAAATCAGAAAAAATTGGGCTAGTTGACTTAAGAAAAATATTTTTTTCGGAACTCTTAGGGATTGGAATTAGAAATATAGAAATGCTCAGTGTGGTACCCACTTTTATTAAGGATTCACTTAAGAGAAAGAAAGTTCTTGCTGTTCTTGATGATGTTAATGATCCAGAACAACTAGAAGCTTTAGCTATAAATGATGATGATTGTTTGGGCTGGGAAGTAGAATCATTTTAATAAGCAGAGACAAACAAGTCCTTAGCAGTGCTGAAAAGATATATGAGGTTAAGGGATTGGATTGTAGCGATGCTTTTCAGCTGTTAAGTATGAAAGCCTTCAAACAAAACCATCCTCCGGTGGAATATAGAGAGTTGTCCAAAAGGGTAGAAACTTATTGTAAAGGTGTTCCACTAGCTCTCAAGGTTTTGGGTTCCTATTTGTGCGGAAGGACCTCTAAAGAATGGGAAAGTGCATTGAATAAACTGAAGGTATCTCGTTACTGCAACATTCTGAAAGTCTTAAAAATAAGTTATAATGCTTTAGATAGAACGGAAAAGAGCATATTTCTAGATATTGCATGTTTCTTCAAAGGATATGACAAAAGCTGGGTAGAAGATATATTAGACGATTGGGCAATAATTCGTCTAATGGATCAGTGTCTCATAACTATTGTGCATGGCAAGCTAGAGATGCACGATTTGATAGTGGAAATGGGTCAAGATATTGCTCGGCGGAAGGGTAACCGATTGTGGATTTCTACAGATATCTGTCAAATGTTGGCCACAATTGATAATAAGGAAAGTAAGAGAATTAATGCTATAAAAACTTTATAATATCATTTATTAGATTTTTCTTATCTAAACCTGATTTACTATGAATTTAAGATACTAGATATATGGTGGGATCCGCTTATTAAATACATGGATCTCACGTGTTTGTATCTTGGATTCATAATAGATTAGGTTTAGATAAGAATTTCTCTCATTTAAAGGAAAAATTACTAAGTCTTGATATATAAAATTTCTATGCCTTTGAATTGTTAATTGTTAGGCAAAGAAAGTAGTTGAAGGCCTATATTTGGACATCTCTACAATTGGAAGGGTATATTTGAATCCTGCCGTGTTCTCAAGAATGCACAACTTGAGATTGCTCAAATTGTACGGGAGTTCCTGGTTAAAGAAGGAAGGTACTGGCTCCATATTTGAATCTAGCGGATCAGATTGTCTAAAAAGTCTTCCTAACAAGTTGAGATTACTTCATTGGGAAGAATACCCTTTCAAGTCTTTGCCATTAAATTTTTCCATGGAAAACCTTGTCCACCTCAACATGCGAAATAGCAAAGTTGAAAAGCTCTGGAATGGAGTTAAGGTAAGCTTTACATATATATCTGTCTTTGTTTTTATTTTTTTTTCCTTTATAATTTCATCAATTAAAAATTTTATTGTTAACTCCTAAATTAAAAAAAAAAAAATTAGAGTTCACCAATCGAAAATTTTCAAGATATTTTAAGTAATTTTTTTCTTATCATTTTGTAAATAACTTAATGAATTTATTGAATAGAAAATCTTAGGATTAACTATAATATAGTCATAATTGTATATTATAGAGTAAAATTTTTGTTAACAAATCCTACATATTCATACCATATGTGGTTAATATAATTTTTTTTTCTTTAGTAAAAGGCTGATCATATCATATCATTTAGAAAGGCTAATGATTTAATTTAATTATTAGAAAGTTTCTCTACTACAAATTCTAATCTAATCCAAAACTTAGTATGTATAAGAGTGTCTACGGTGTTGGATTTAAGCTTTAAAGGAAAAATATGTTTATGTAAAATAATTAATTTAATTGAAAAATGTAAAGGAACATATTTATCTTTACACATAATAATAATAATAATAATAATAATAATAATAATAATAATAATAATTATTATTATTATTATTATTATTATTATTATTATTATTTTAAAACAATAAGATCTAACTGAACTTTTAAATATAACACTTTTTTTATTTAGAAAAAATTCATTTACAAATATGAAAATGTTTTCTAACATTAAATTAATGTATTGTTGCCACCTATATAGTCTAAAAAATATAATAAAAATAAATAATTTCATTACATTTTTGTAAATTGATTATTTATTTCTTATAATTAATGTAAATATTTTTAGCTAAAAAAATATATCAGTTAAAATATAATTATGCTTTTTATTTGCTTAATTAAAATTTTAATTTTAACAAAAGATAAATTTTACTTCGAAAGTGCATATTAAAATTATGAAAAATTATGAGCTGCCCCTCTTTGCATGCCACTGACTGTCTATATATGGGCTTTCTGAGAATTTATAGTTAAAAATGATTTCGTGTATTTGTGTTATGCAGTGTTTCCCAAACTTAAAATCTCTTGATCTTGCTTTCTCAAAGCATCTGAAAATAGTCCCCGATTTTTCTATGATGACAAACCTGGAAGAGATCATTTTTTATGGTTGTGAGAGTTTGATTAAGATTCCATCATCCATTCAGTGCCTGGAAAGACTCGATTCTCTTTATCTAACTGATTGCATAAAGTTGAGAAGTCTTCAACAAATGCCGAGAGGCATAAAATATTTAGAACTCACTAGTTCTGGAGTGGAAGAGTGGTCTCCGTCATCTATCCAATTTCTTGACAATCTTTTGGTCATAGATATTTCCCATTGCAAAAACCTTAGAAGTCTTCCAAGAATTATATATTGCAATACTTTTGTGAGACTTGATATCAGTTTCTGCCCAAATCTCATCATGGCTCCGCAGATTATGGAAAGTTCAGAAGTATTGCCCTCATCAAATAATGGTTTTGTTGAGTTAGATTTGAGAGGATGTAAAATGCTCAACGGTCTCCCAAATAGCACTTGCGAATTGAAACGCCTTGAGATTCTGGGTCTCCATGGCTGTTCAAATCTTGAGAAATTGTCTCCCTTATTTGGTTTACTTTCTTTACGATTTCTGTATCTAGATGGCACTGCACTTGTAGAAATTGCCTCTGACGTTGTTTCTTTGTCATCATTAGAATTACTGTCTCTAAGTGATACTCCAATGGAAGAATTGCCGTCATCAATTGGTCGTCTCTCTTCACTTGTTAGTTTGCATTTGAAGAGATGTAAAAACCTTAAGAGTCTCCCAAACAGCATTTGTGAATTGAAATGTCTTGAGGCTCTACATCTCAATGGCTGTTCAAATATGGAGAAATTGCCTCCTTTATATGGTTTATGCTCTTTAAAGAAGTTACTTCTAGGTGGCACTGCACTTGTAGAAATTCCCCCTGACATTGTTTCTTTGTCATCATTAAGTGATACTCCAATAGAAGAATTGCTGTCATCAATTGGTTGTCTCTCTTCACTTTTTAGTTTGTGTTTTAACGGATGTAAAAAGCTTAAGAGTCTCCCAAACAGCATTTGTCAATTGAAATGTCTTGAGAGACTATTTCTCAGTGGCTGTTCAAATCTAGAGAAATTGCCTCCTTTATATGGTTTATGCTCCTTAAAGAAGGTATTTCTAGATGGCACTGCACTTGTAGAAATTCCCCCTGACACTGCCTCTTTGTCATCATTAAGACGACTGAGTTTAAAGAACTGCAACAGACTCCGAAAGTCAGTATCAACTTCATATGTTGCACCAATACCATATCGTGAAGAACGCAGGGAATATGGTTATGAATTGAATTTTTGTAATTGCCTAAATTTGGACCAACACCATTATGGCAGATGCTCTCCGGAGAATTAAAGAATTAGCCATTGCTAGATGTGATGGAGTATTTTATCCTTATTTTTTTGTTGGTTTACCCGGAGGCAAAATTCCTGAGTGGTTGAGCTGTGAAGGCTTGGGAAATTCAATAGCAACTTTGTTCCCTCCTGGTTGCTTCAATAATATGTTCTTGGGTTTTGTTTTTTGTGCTATTATAGAATTCAAGGATCCTGGTTTTCGTGTGCGTGATTTACACTTAATATGTCAAATCAGTTTCAAAACAAATAATGGCTACGGAGAGGCCAGTTTTACAAGTGCATATTTCTGTTTGGAAAATACAATAGAATCAGATCATATGTTCTTTTGGTATGAAGGCCGTGACATTTCCTATTTAAATTGGCTCAAACAAAATTGTGACGTGGAGAACGAGGCATCATTCTACCTCTGCCCCGACGTTATGGACACCGACTATATGAAAAAGTGGGAAGTGAAAAGGTTTGGATTCCACTTGTTATGTGACAAAGTTGAGCTAAACAAATGCAATCCTTACATATGCAGAGAAGCCAATTTTCTGGAGCAATTCGAAGAAACAACAAATGCCAACAATAAGAGAAGCAGGGAAGACTTCTACTTCAGCAATATCAATGGCAACCAGGAGGTGGAAACACACCCTAAAGGATTAAGGCAAAATTTCTTTATGGAAGATTACTTTTCAAATGCTCAGGATGGGATTAACTACTACGCTACTATGGTTCCTTCAAGTTCTTCATGTGAATTTGCTCCCAAATTCTACAAATTTCTTTGAAATCCGTCCCTACTAATTGTGGAGAACTAAGGCTTGCAGCTCTCTTTTCCTGTAAGTCACCTCCATTTTTATATTTTTATATCCTTTTGATATTTTGATATATGACAATGTTTTGGCATTCAAACTCTTACATATCTAATCTAATTAAAATGCTATTAATGATGATTTGAAATTTGAATGAGATTCTTCGGTTTAAATCGAAAAATTAAACCAAATTGATTTTATTCTGATATTGGCTCTTTTGCCCCTATCACCACCAGCAAGCTGCGTCGACGTCTTCCAAATCTGGGCATCAACTATCTGATCTGTCGAGTCTCATTTGTTTTGGGCATCAACTTTCTGATCTGGCGAGTCTCACGAGCCCATCTCTCGCGACTTTAGCGGCGTCTTCCAGACTCACTCTACGCCAACCTCGGCCTTCTCCATCTTGCCAGTACGTTTCCAGAGTCGTTTCCGATACCAACCCTTCTCTATCTCTTGTGATTTTGTTATTTTTGGATGATATTGGTAATTTATTTTGATCTGTAGTGTTGGATTTGCTTTGAAATCTAAAGATTTATGTTTGATTTGTTTCGAATCTTGTGATCTGTAATATTGGATTTGTTTTGTTTTGGTTATTGAGATTTGAAGAACCAATGGATTGAAATAAATCAAACCAAGTTTAATTCAATTCATTTAGTTTTTTACTTTGGTTCGATTTTATTTTTCAAAAGAAAATACTGCAGAATTTTGGTTTGTCCGGTTCCTTTTTCTTTCAGAGAGTAATTTCAATTCAATTAATTTTCTTGGTCTGCAAAGTAGTTTTGTAAAATGTGAATTTCTTTCTTATTCTTTCTTTAATTATATTATTTAGATTTCCAAAATTATGATTACATGTCCCTTTGGTGAAATTACGAACACATAGTGATTTTATGAGTAGAAGTATTTTGCATGTCACATAAAGTGGTAAAGATGCATATATTAATTCTTCCTCAGAGACAATGGGAACTGTGTTTCTCAGTTTATTCCACACTTGCAATGAAAACTCATTTGCTGCTTCATAATAGATTTTATTTGGAATTCTATATGAAGCAGTATCTTCATACTCCAATAAAAGAAATCCCAAGATACTAATTAACAATTTCTACCGCTTGTGATTTATTTTTCCTTCTCGTTTTTCTTTTCTCAAGAACTGCTTCTCTTATACAAACTTTTTTTGACTCTCGACTTCCATTTCTCTTCTCCACTCAACAATTCAGAAGCTCTATGGTTTTTGTAGCCTCCAATTTCTCCCTCTCTAGCACAAACTTAATTAGCGACTATAAGTCTTCCATTTCAGGTGGGTTGCTTTTATGATCTAATGCTGCATAATCAATTACTAATTTGTAAAATTTGCTTCTCAAAAGAAGTTTGAATCGCTAGTTGCAGAAACTTAGGCATTTGAATCTTGCTTTTATTATTTAAAATCTGCATAATATGTTATGCTGAACATTTGCTATGTTGTATATGATTGAACCCATATGTCAACGTTACCTTCTTCTGTTGGTGCACCCTCTCCTTTTTGTTTGACCTTTCTTTTTTTTTGTTCCTTCACCTCTTTGAGAGAAAATTGCATGATCTCTTTCCAGGCAATTTGTATACAATTATAAATTTTTTAAAATTTGTAGCTGGCACCAATAACACCTCAATTATTGTCCAAATGTCCATAGTCATAATATTACGCATTTGGAAGAAAGGAGTTTTATTCGTATAGTTGATTCCTTGACTCTGTTCATCCTTGCTCTTCCTATGCGTATGTAGTATTTAAATTTGCGTACGTGCCTGTGCTGTGATGTTTCTTTCTATGTTTGTCCATGTTATTGTTTATCATGTAGATCTCTTCATACCATTAGAGAATGTTTAGTATATGTTTATTATGCTTCACCCTCTTCTGTGAAAAATTTTTGGCGGCTGAAAATGAAGAGGAAAAATAAACTCACAAACACATTTTGACACTTGTTAAGGTTGTTACCTCCTCTAGTAAGTTTCAACATAGTGCTTTGTGATTTTTCTCTTTGTGGTTATGCTAGTTGAGTTTGTAGGACCATGAAAATTTTCTAACACTCTTTCTGTGATTAAGTTGGTAAGTGGGGAAAGAATTAATTGCAAAGCAGAAGCAGCTCCTGGGTTTGTGTCACTTTAGAAACAAGAATCTAGTCCTTTGCTTTGTACGCTAGTTAAAGAAAAAACAAGTAAAAAATCTTGATTGATGATTTTTTTTTTTCTTTGATGAAGATTCCAATCCTTTTGCTAGCTATTAAATTATAAACCTTCCTTTAGGCAGCTGTTAAATGATTTTATGCAGCTCTTTCTTTCATCAAAACCAACTTTTAAGTGAGTGTGTGACTTCTTTTAAGATCTTTGCTTTATTTAGGGTAATGATCAACAAAAAAAGAAAGAAAAAAAAAATTCATATTGCATTTTCTTTTTACTTCCATTTGATTTTTATTGGACTCTTTGAGGACCAATCTCTTATTACTATATTTTAGTGCTCTTGGCCAAATCCATTTGAATCATACCCTCTAGCCATGATTTTTTATTTGATGCATTAATTCAGTGGGATTATGAATTACTCTGTTTATAAAGCTAAAATCATCAAC
Source organism: Hevea brasiliensis (assembly GCF_030052815.1). Classification (NCBI taxonomy): domain Eukaryota; kingdom Viridiplantae; phylum Streptophyta; class Magnoliopsida; order Malpighiales; family Euphorbiaceae; genus Hevea; species Hevea brasiliensis. Next base: position 193,829 of record NW_026615301.1, read on the forward strand.
TTCTTAATTAGTAAACCAATTTATTTGATTGCTAAATTTGTGTTCTATTTGTCCTAATTGTGAAGTGATTTATTCCAGAATTTGTTGAATAATTGACATATGGGATGGAGAAAACCGGTTTTAACATAAGGATGGATGACAAATTTTAATAAATGATTCAATCGTGTAATTCCCGCTGTCAGTTGCAAAACCATGCAATCATTTGCCAAATCTCAGGTTCTGCTTTTCTGATCACTAATGCTCACCATCATTGTTGTCCCTTTTTCCCCTATGCTTCCCATCAGCAGCGTTGTTTGTTTTTTTGTTTTTTCTTTCCTTTTGGCTTGATTGGGGTTCTTAAAACAATTTCAGTATCGCTGCTCCTTATAGTCCTAAAAATAATTTATAGACATTAAAACTTATTGACAAATAATCTTCACATGGATATGGATGGTATGGAGTTCATGGAATGGTATAGGAGAATAAAGATTTTTTTTTTAAATGGATTTGGATGGTATGGAGTTCATGACAAAAAATGTCCAGATTAATTCGATTATATTATTATTTATGATAAATAATTTTTTTTTCTAATCATCCCCTAATACTAGTGTACCTTAATTAAGATATTTTTAGTCTGAGAATTCCGATCATCCATATGCAGTATCATATTTAACAAGAAAAAAAAGATATTTTAATCAATATAGAGACAATTATTCCATTTCAAATCCAATTTAGCTCTAAAAAGAAATTTAATTAAGATGTATAAATTGTTAAATTTTTGGGGAAAGCACAATATAGTAACCTGTTTGTCATGCTTTTTCAATTCAAGGATTGAAGAAAATTTCATGACAAATCGATTATTGAACTATCACGTCGTTAACAAATCGAGGGAAAAGGGCTAACGCCATTAAGTGCACTTATGGGTAGTAACTAAATTAGTTTCTTCACCTCTTAGCAAAGTGACATAAAGAAATAATTTCACCTTTAATAAAATTTTGATATTCTAATTTATTGACATCATTAGCATCTGTAATTTATGAAAATGCTCTGCAATTTATGATAAACAGTAGCTTCCACCATTCTAAAATCCTTTTTATTCACATTCATATTCAATTTCTTGCATGGATCATGAAATATGTGTATGTATATTCAACTTTTTTAAGCTAAAGTTTCATCTCTAACATGATTTCCATTCTTGATGGAGTGTACTTAGTTTATGTTTTCAGAAGAAGAATTGTACTGCTGATTCTTTAGCACATTGAAACTTGTGGCATTGAAATTAAGGCTCTTATGTGAAATTGCATTCTGCAGCTCATTGTGTTCAATTCTGGCCTGATCCTCCAAATGAGATATTGAGTTTCCTCACAGCAGATGCAGTGGTAGTGACTCTGTGTTAACTCAGATTTCGAGCCTATTCGTGTGACTATAATTGAGTTTCCTCACAGAAGATGCACTCTAATTTGGTCTCTTTGGAAAAACAGGAACGAAGCGCTTTGGAATTCTAATCAGATTACAAGCTCTGCTTCCTCCTTCCTGAATCAGTGATTAGCTGCCCAAGTTAGTGACCATCCATCCCATTCTGACTACTCTTCGACAGTTTCTGTGGCTGATTTGTTGAAATGGCACAAGCCTGCTTCGGGATTCTTGAAATGCAATACAGATGCTTCCTCCCGTCCGCATCATAACAAAATTGAGCAGGTTGGGTTCTTTGTGATTGGTGAGGACAGCTGATTAAGGCTTGCTAATTGAGCTTCTTGGTCCACCTGATCCGAAAATCACTGAAGCTCTCTCTCTCCAAGAAGCTCTTAGCTTGATTGATGGAAGGGGCATGTGATACGGTGTGTCCGCAAGTGCACGGGTCACAGTAGTATAGTTTTAAAAAAAATGATATCGATCCCACAGGGAATTGTGCTTAAATTGGAAATAAAAGTATAAGCTAATTAGAATGACAAAAATTAAAGATGTAAAATGAAATTCGGAATTAAAATTGGTATTTGAGGAATTAAAACTAAATCAAACAATTAACTAAAATTAATTAAACTAGATTACCAAAAATTAATTTGAAATTTCTATTTATGAAATTGAGAGGAATTAAATCTAAAATCAATAAAAATTAAAGTGATTCTAGAGATTGGATTTAAATTGTATTTAAATTTAAATTGGATTTAAATTGAAATTGCTATTTAAATGATTTGGAGGATTTAAATCTAAATTCAATGAAAATTAAATTGATTCTAGAGATTGGATTTTCAATATTGTTTCCATGTGGTTTATCCCTAATTTAGCCAAACACATGAGAATTGCAAATTTGAGGGAAATCAATTCTTAAATTTTTGAAACCTTTTTCAAGCATCTCAAAATTGGTTTTCATTAAATCAAACCCTGTTTTCACGGTATTTCAAACCTAACAAAAACCCAATTAATGCTTCAATTGATTTTTGGAAAGTTCCCCTTAATCTTCTTAGCTTATTTCTAACACCAAGAAAATAAAGTTTATTGCAAGATTATCCATCCCCAATATTCACTTTTCAGTCCATCTATTAAGGATTAAAACTTAACTTAATGAGGGCCCATTCATCAAGCAAGGCAACAAGCTCACAAGCAATAAATCAAAATGTAACAAATCCCATTTAAATGGCTAAATCAGTTCAAAAACCACAATACAAATCAATATTTACAAACCCATCTCTAGAATCTCTATAAACTACTCAAAAATCATTGTTTAAAGATAAACCCAAATGAAGAAATGAAGAAATAATGGAAATGTAAGCTAAAGGGGTAGAAAAACCCAGAAATATGCTGCAGATTCTGCTGCACAAAAGTGCAGAAAACGTGATCTGCAGCTGCTGGAAAAAGAATGCAGAAAGTGCTCCTCCTTCTCTCTTTCTAACTTTTCCGAATTTGCCTCCCTTGCTCTCTATGGAAAGAAAATGATAAAATGAGGCTTTATATAGGCTAAGGATCTGCCCTAGAATGGGTAAAAGGGGGAAGGTTCCAGAGAAAGTGAGGTAAAAAGCTGGAGTAACGGAAATGCCACGTCAATAATTTCCAGTAAAAATGACATAAGCCGAGTCAGTTGTGTCGTGGGTTGTGTTGCGGGTTGTGTCGCTCTCGGCGTGAATATCTGACGATTTACACAAGCTGCGACATAAGCTAATTTGGTTGCGCTGCAGGTTGTGTCGCTCTCGGCCATTTTTTTACTCAACTTCAAAATTTTTGCAATTCGACTTTAATCTCCTCCAAATGGCTACTCTGATCAAATTTCTCCAAATTTACCCTACAAAACAAATAAATTCCAAAAATTAAACTAAGAAAAGTGAAAATTGCAAAATTGACTAAATATATACTAATATCTATAATAATGGCCATGAACAAGGGTAAATTATGTGCAAAAATTACACCTAAATGATGATCTAAAATGCATGCATCAGCATGCATATCACCTAATTTATTAACTTATTCAACCTTGATTGAATGCTGATGCTGTTCCTTATCCTGCACTTATAGATGCCCAGTGCAAGAATTTATAAGTGAAATCTGCTGTGACTTTATTTGATGAGATGACTAAGCAGGGAATCAAGCCTCATGTTGTCACTTATAAGGCAACTCAAGAAAATTACAGTGGCAAGCAGGAAATTTTGTCCATCTTAAATGCTTGCAGGTGCGTAAAATGCAGCAATTGTTGTCGTTTTCTATAATAAGATTACTACCATGTTGTGAATGTTTAAGAATGAGAACATGCTATATTTACACTGTAATTTTGGTGCATTAGCATCTAAGGAAAATTAAACTGTAATTTTGGTGCATTTGCATCTGAGGAAAATTTATATCTGTTGCAAATTTTTATCGTATATGAAAAGTAAAACCTGCAAACTGATAATACTAGTTCCAGTATGGAAGCAAGTATAAGTACTCCCGTAATTTTAATCTTATTTTAAGTTCAGAATTAGCAGGGTTAATATTGATGTATTGTTTTTCGCTCATTGAGAGAAGTATTGCTTTACTTTTTATTTTTTGTTTCATTATTGTTCCTTAATGGTGCATGTGGCTCGTGGTCAATGCTAAATCAAGAAATATATGCATAGTGAATAATGGTGAATGGAAGGTCACTGTTCATGTTTCTAAGATTTTATGACCCTTTTGTGGCGTTTCCTTTGCTCTTTGTTCACTTATACCTTGACAGTAAACCATCAGCATCAGAAACAAATCAAGCAGTTTACTATACTAGGATTTCTTGTCAACAATGACTAGCAGAATTGCAAATACCCTTCTAGTGGATCTCTTGTAAAGTTTCTTGTGGCACATATTTATGGGCAAAAGCATGTCAAGAACTGAGATTATCAGATTTTTGAAGCGCTAATATATTTCTTGCCTGTCACTTTTCTGCCTGCTTTGTATCATATAGCTTGTTTTAGATACGTCAAGGATATTTAACATCGAATATGGATATGTTTTGATTTGTGTCTCTCTGGATGCAGTCGCTGAGATTCCTTTGGAGATGCTTCGATTTTATTGGAGGAGCTTTGATTATTTGATTATCAGGTGTATGGCGTGGCATACATACTTGTAAGGGCTTTCGCGATGTAATTTTAGAGTCTGGTTCTTTGCTGTTGGTACAAGCTCTCCACTCCAATCAGCATGATCTCTCTTATTTTGATTCTATTGTCACTGATTATGAATTTTCTTCTTAATTAATTCTGCTCTATTTCTTCTACTGGTAAATCAGTGAACACTGTTGTCCATTGCTTAACACATACAATTTAGGGTGCAATTTAGTTTTTAGTCAAATCTCCGGGAGTGGGGGCTTACACTGTTGTCCACTGCTTAGCACATAATTTAGTTTTTAGTTTAATCTCCAGAAGTGAGGTCCTGTCACTCATAATTTCTTATGATGATTTATCTTAATGCAATTTCGTTTTGTTTTCAAAAAATATATATATATATATATAATTGCGACAAAAGTGATGCAATGAACATCTCAAGTTTGTGAATTCACCTGACCTGCCCAGTTAAAGTATTTCTATTTTTTTTTTCTTTTTAGTTTCATTCGTCTATCTTGGAAGGGAAAACTTGACACTTTCTAATTATCTATTTGTGTCAGTATTCTGCATTTACATATAATTCTCATTAATATGTATAGTTAATTGCATTGATAACGCAATCTCATGTAAAGATTCTATCGCCTATTTGGATTCATTTTACAATTCTAATAAATCCTTTTGTAAAACTTCAAGAAAGAATTAAGAAATTGGAGTATGAATATGGGGCTTTTTATAAAACTCCAAGAAGGAACTAAGAAATTACTTTTTCGTGATAAATTCAGAAACAGAATGCTTTTTATTTACTTTTATTTGACTTGTATTGGACTGTTTTGAGATCAATCTCTGATTATTATATTTTAATGCTCCTGGCCAAATCCATTTAAATCATACCCTCTAGTCATGTTTTTTCATTTGGTGCATCAACTCAGTGGAATTATGAATTACTCTGTTTATAAAACTAAAATATCAACTTCATGATTAGTAACCCAATTTATTTGATTGTTAAATATGTGTTCCATTTGTCCTAATTGTGAAGTGATTTATTCCAGGATTTGTTAAATAACTGACATATGGGATGGAGAAAGCTGCTTTTAAAATAAGGATGGAGGACAAATTTTAATAAATGATTCAGTTGTGTAATTCCTGCTGTCATCCGCAAAATCATGCAATGATCTCTTGCAGATCACTAATGCTCACCACCGTTGTCCTTTTTCTCCCCTATACTTGCTTTCAATGGTGTTGTTTGTTTGTTTGATTGCTTTTTTTTTTTTTTTCTGTCCTTCTGGCTCGGATTGAGTTGGTTAAAACAATTTCAATATGATATTAGGAACAATTGAACCTTAAACTGATGGGTTGAAAATGGAGTTCTGAAACTTGTAATCAGATAATAATGGAAAATACCCTTTTATCTCTCCCAATTTTCACTCACTACAACACGTGGATGCAAATTAACTAAAATAAAATAATGAAAGAAGGGAAATGGAATTGAAAAACAGAAGAGCTTGTATTGAAATGATGAATTAGGATACTCAATTTCAACAACAAATTCTGACATCCACTCAATCAATACAGTTCCCGTGCAATAAATCTTGCTTTGATTAGGTTCTCTATATTTAAGCTCTTCCCCACCTGCTGCAATTCCTTCAGTATCTGCCACGGCATGGTCTCCGTAATTCTCTCTAGCCAACCCCTTTCCTCCAGCTGCATTCTTCCAGAATATTTCCTCCCAATTCCTTCAGCAGCTTCCATTTGTTTTCTGTGATAAGGGCCTTGGGTCTGATTCCAAACCTCCCGGGCCTAAGCTGCTATCACTGCTCCTAACAGTCCTAAAAATAAATTTTAATATCGCCGCTTATTTTTCTTGTTTGTTCTTATTTTTGACTTTATCGATGAAATGCGAGTTTGATAATGTATTGGTAGTGGTGATGAAAATATTCATAATTTTAAATAAAATAACGTTTTAATAAAATAATATTATATATTAAATTTTTATTATTAATTTAATTACATTCCATGTATATAAGTAAAAAAAAAATTGAGATTGTAATGGTTATTATATTACATTTTTATCCTTTTAAATAATGTAATATTTAATTTAATATATTGTATTACATTACAACTTTAATTTCATTATATAAATGATTACATTCCATTACATTATGTTATACTAAATGTAACTTAAAGGCCAAGTCTACCCATTTATCCAAAGTCCAAGATTCATGACTTAAAAGAATAAGTAGCAACTAAGTAAATGTACAGGCACATTCAGTTGAATGCAGTTTGCTTTGAATAAGTTAAAGAATAGTTAATTAACATGGTTGAGCAAGTTAGAGCAATTAATAGCGATGGCTAATCTTAGGAGTAGTTAAAGTAATGAAGTATTGGGTGTGGTCGAGCAACATCAGTTAGATTAAGAGCAACACATACAACATAAAAGCCCCCTTTCCAATCCAATTAACAATTAAAACAAACAAATATTTTATTTTCAATTAACAAGCATTCTATAGTTTATAGATCAACTCTCAATTTACTTTTTATTATCAATTGCACTTTACATTTTCAAGCAATTTAGATTTTAATTTAATTTCAATTAATATTCCATTAACTTTCACTGCACATTTACTTTTCAAGCAAACCTTTATATTTGTAAACGTACAAATTAACTTTTTTTTCTTATAAACAAGCAATCAATTCATTTTTTTCAAGTATTGCCTTTACATTTTTAAAGTAATCTTTTATTTTTAACAGCATAGTGATTTATTTTCTAAATACACTCAATTTTTATACACATAATTTTTATTTCTCATTATAATGGGTTCAATTGGAAGTTAAAAAGGGGCACAATTCATCATTTCACACTGGGATCTTAGCATCTTTGCCAAGTCACAGTCCATTAATATGTATTTTTTTATTTACTTAGCAGGTCAAAAATTCATTCCACACGTAAATAATATCTTATTAATAAATTTATAAAAGGTTTAGATACTGTTTCTCGTCAGCAATGACTAGCAGAATTGCAAATACCCTTCTAGTAGATCTCTTGTAAAGTTTCTTGTAGCACATATTTATGGGCAAAAGCAGGTCAAGAATTGAGATTATCAGATTTTTGAAGCGCTAATATATTTCTTGCCTGTCACTTTTCTGCCTGCTTTGTATCATATAGCTTTTTTTAGATACGTCAAGGATATTTAACATCGAATATGGATATGTTTT